>NC_138066.1:37010483-37213206 GCF_964194185.1 Rhinolophus hipposideros | reverse complement strand
TGATACACACAGATCTGAACAGTGATCATGGGATGGGGAAGCCTGAAGAGTCATGTCAGGTGCAGGCTAAGCACGTTCTATGTTGTTTCTCATTCAGTCATTCGACAAGTATTTTATCAAGTGTCACGTACGTGCCCGTGTCGAGCACTGTCCTAGATGCTCAGGATAGAGCAGCAAACAAAATCTCGACCATCAAGGTGAGAAGCAAACAAGCCACTAAATGTATATTTGTGAATATACCTCTATATCTATGTGTCTGTGTGTATCTGTCTAATATCTCTAGATCCGTCTGTGTGTATATGTCTATATCTATATGTCTCTATCTATGCCACATGATGATTATGGGTGTCCATAATGACTTGGCAGCCACCGGAAAAATAAAGCCAGGTAAAGGCGATGTGAAGCGAGCGGGAGTGCCTGGCATGGGGAGGGGGAGATTTTCCACCACACTATAAAATGAATATTACCTGTTTTCTCTAGAGTGCACTTATTAAGGGATGCCTGTATGCTTGGCATTTCCATGTGTGGCTTCACAAGGACCCTAATCAGAGAGGTGTCAGTTATCATCATCCCTATTCTACAGTTTAAAAAACCTGAGGTCCCACCTGATTAACAGGCGGCTTGAGTTCAAATCCTGGCCTTGCATCATATTAGCTGTGTGACCTTAGGCAAATTGCTTAGCGTCTCTGACCTTCGGTCTATAACATTGCTGTCCACTAGAAATATGTGTCGCGTATGTAGTTTTTAATTTTCTAGTAGCCACATTAAAACAAAACACAACAACAACAACAAAAACCCAGAAACCGGTGAAACTAAGTTTAATAATTTAACTCTATCCAAAATATTGCTTCAGTGTGTAATCAACATAAAATTATTGAGATATTTTACATTTTTAAATACTAAGTCTTGAAAATCTCATGTGTACTTTACACTTACGGCCCCTCTCAGTCAGGATTAACGAACGACGTTTCCAGGGCTCAATAGCTACATGTGGCTGTTGGCTGGGACAGCGGTAGGTCTATAGAATGGGGATGATAACATGGTGGGGATTAAAGTGGAGTGAAATGGGTGGGTGAGGCACTTGCCTTGGGCAAAAAATAGTTAAGGGGGCACCAAAAAACCCAGTAATCGAGATAAGATAAATTGTATTAAAATAATATTTATCTTGATTACTGAAGAGTTTTTAGGGGGACACTCCACTAGCCAACCGCCCTCTCCCCCCGCCCCCCCCAGGCGAGTACCTCACTGGCTTCACCCTAGTCTTGGCCCTAGAATGATGACGGGGGGTGGGGGGGAGAGAAGGAGGAGGAGGAGGAGGAGGAGGAGATGAAGACTGTCTACGTCATAGGCCTGTCGAGTGAGTTAAATGAGATAATACATGTGCAGCGCTCAGCCCAAGGGCTGGCACTGAAAAGGGCTCAGGCAACACCTACGATCAGGCTTTCTGTGTTGTAGGGTGAAATGACCGGTTTCACTTACACTCATGACACCTTCTAGCTTTTCTGAGTTCAAATGAGAGAAATACAAACTCCCCAACTACAGTGAAGTTCTGTCAGGAATGAGGATGGGAAAAGGAAATGCTGACTGGGCAGCCGGCAGGCAGTCTTTGCCCCAGAGGGAAATTTGTGTGGGGGTGGGGTGGGGTGGGGGAGTGCTTAACGCACTGAGTGGCCTTGATGCTCAGAGCATCCCCAGCGGTCACCTCTCCTCTCTGGTGTCCTGCCAGATCTCCACCCGGCCAGATTCTCCCCCTCCCCCCCGGTTCCGGGCCCGTAGCCTCCTAACTGCTGCTTCTGAAATCAGTCTGACCTGGGCATCGTTTATTCACTCAAACGTTTACTGAGCGCCTACTACGTGCAGGGCACTGGGCTCGTGCTGGGATCCAGACTCCAGACATAAGCACTGAGGAGGTGACCGCCCTCGATGATCTCCGATTTCGGTGGGGGGAGATAAAGGATTGCCCCACGGGGTGGTGAGTGGTGCACTCGAATCACCGGGTGGGATGAAACACATAGGTGAGGAAGAGGTGAAGGGAAACGGCATCGCAGGCGGAGCGAGCTTGACGTGCGGAGCCCAGGATTTGGTTCACTCGCAGAAGCGCCGGGAGACGCTGGAATCTCAGAGAACCCCTTCAGCTGCCCTGCCCCGGGCCTCCCCACGTGACACGCCTCCTCACCCCTCCCCACCGGCTGCCATCAGCCCGGGTCCAGACCTGGCGCTCCCCTGACTCCGCATGAACCCCTCTTCGGCTCGTCTTTCTGGGCGTTTCTAGAGACTGCGTCTCGGCCCCTTCCTACAGGCCCCTCTGGCCGCCGAGCTCCAATCCCCTTCGGTTCTGTCCTTTCCCTCCCTTTGCTCGAAAGAGGAGCTCGACCCGCCCCGCCCCCAGCCCGGGATTCCGCTGTCGGCGCGCGGAGGCCGTCCCGAGGGGGCAGTCCTCCCGCCGTAGCCACGCCTCCTCGGGCGGGCTATGTAAACAAGAAATGGCGTTTCACCCGAGAACGACGGTGCAACGACAGACATATAATTTCTCTCTTAAGATACAGAGAATAAAACCAAACCAGATCGGCACCGGAGCCTACTGCTTAGTGTCTCCCGTAGCACAGTACTTCCGAGAGAAGCAAAGGAAATGAGACCTCGACCGCCGGTGACCTGGCTCACCGTAGGTTGAATGTGCGCGACAGGAGGAGGGTGACGGGCGAGGGACGCAGGCCAGGTATCGCTTCTCGGCCTTTTGGCTAAGATCAAGTGTAGTATCTGTTCTTATCAGTTTAATATCTGATACGTCCTCTATCCGAGGACAATATATTAAGTGGATTTTTGGAGCTGGGAGATGGAATAGGAGCTTGCTTCGTCCACTCCGCGCATCGACCCGGTATTGCAGTACTTCCGGGAACGGTGCACCCCCCTGGGGGGAAACAAGTCGTTGTGAAAAGTTAGCTTCAACTTTGCGTGGTGTGAGAGCGGGTTGTCTTTTTGTTTTGGCTGGGGGTGCGGTCGCTATGTCTGTAGCACTTCCTTGCTTTTTGGTGGCGCTCGGAGCAGTTTTGTTACCCGGCAAGATTTTCTTGGGTGTCGGCGGTGGCGGCAGGGAGGCCGTCCGGTACGTGCAGTTAAGTTTGAGCTGTATTTCATGGACAAGAGCGCGGAGGGGAAGTGATCAGATCTCTGGTTTTAAAAAATGTTGTGCTAAAGCAGGTATCATAACAAATAAGAGACTCTTGGCCTTCAAGCTTACGATTTAGTAAGGGAGTGACTAAGTTTAAGTGCTCTTCATACTGATCACACTCTAACAAGTATTGTTGTCTCCTTTTTTAGTGGCAAAAACAACGTAACTATAACCTGCAGTATCACTTTGTACCCAGAATCCTCCAGAGCGCTACTGTGAATTGGGGTTCCCACCCAGCTAGCGCCGGCCTAGCTAGCTGGTGGAATCCAGGGAGTACCCCAACACACATTTGGCCTCCGAGTCTATTCTGGGTTCTCCGTACATGGTCTCCAACAGGCGCGGGCCCCTCTAGGTTTATGGAATTGAGGGAATGACACACGAAGGGATCGAGGACAAACCCGCCTTTTAGTGATGTGGGCACTGGGGAGGGAGTCCTGGGTTGGGGCCGGGAGGTCTTGGTCGGAGGAAGAGAGCTGGTGAGAATAGGCCTCCCTCCCTGATGCCCGTGTGGGGTTTCAAAGTCAGCCTCGTGAGAGGTGGCAGGGGGCGGGAAGCAGCTTGGAAGAGGAGAGGCCCTGTGTGTCCTTGGCAGCTTCCAAATATAGGCGCTTCGCGCCAGGCAGTGGTTAAGTATACGTGTGTCGCGTCCAGCACAACACCGGCAGTGAGGGTGCGAGAAGGGGAGGCTTGGGTTAAGTTTTTAAGAAAGAAACAGAGACTTAATACAGTTAAATCTCTCCGAAGGCCAGGCGGTCTCTCAGTCTCAGAGCACTGGAGCCCAGAATAAGGCCCGACTGAAGGTTTTTATTGATAGGTATACAAATACAAGAAAGTAACACTGTTTCTAAGCTGCCTTAGAAAAATATGGGAAGGGGCCCTGCCTGGGAAAAGCTGTTGCCGGCTCTGGCTTTTCCCTCGCACCTGTTTGTGAGAGAAGTCATGAGGACAACAAAGATCAGTTCTCTCCACTTATCTCAACGGAGCTGCTACAATATGAGAGACTTGACCCTGACAAGGTACATACATACCTTAAGTAAAACGTCATGGGACCTTGTGTTTCGGCTGTTTACAGACAAAGGGTAATCGGAATAAACATTTTTCTGCTATGATGTATGAGTCTCACAGACCGTGTAAGAAACCTTAAAAACTTAACCCAAGCCTCCCCTTCTCGCACCCTCACTGCCGGTGTTGTGCTGGACGCGACACACGTATACTTAACCACTGCCTGGCGCGAAGCGCCTATATTTGGAAGCTGCCAAGGACACACAGGGCCTCTCCTCTTCCAAGCTGCTTCCCGCCCCCTGCCACCTCTCACGAGGCTGACTTTGAAACCCCACACGGGCATCAGGGAGGGAGGCCTATTCTCACCAGCTCTCTTCCTCCGACCAAGACCTCCCGGCCCCAACCCAGGACTCCCTCCCCAGTGCCCACATCACTAAAAGGCGGGTTTGTCCTCGATCCCTTCGTGTGTCATTCCCTCAATTCCATAAACCTAGAGGGGCCCGCGCCTGTTGGAGACCATGTACGGAGAACCCAGAATAGACTCGGAGGCCAAATGTGTGTTGGGGTACTCCCTGGATTCCACCAGCTAGCTAGGCCGGCGCTAGCTGGGTGGGAACCCCAATTCACAGTAGCGCTCTGGAGGATTCTGGGTACAAAGTGATACTGCAGGTTATAGTTACGTTGTTTTTGCCACTAAAAAAGGAGACAACAATACTTGTTAGAGTGTGATCAGTATGAAGAGCACTTAAACTTAGTCACTCCCTTACTAAATCGTAAGCTTGAAGGCCAAGAGTCTCTTATTTGTTATGATACCTGCTTTAGCACAACATTTTTTAAAACCAGAGATCTGATCACTTCCCCTCCGCGCTCTTGTCCATGAAATACAGCTCAAACTTAACTGCACGTACCGGACGGCCTCCCTGCCGCCACCGCCGACACCCAAGAAAATCTTGCCGGGTAACAAAACTGCTCCGAGCGCCACCAAAAAGCAAGGAAGTGCTACAGACATAGCGACCGCACCCCCAGCCAAAACAAAAAGACAACCCGCTCTCACACCACGCAAAGTTGAAGCTAACTTTTCACAACGACTTGTTTCCCCCCAGGGGGGTGCACCGTTCCCGGAAGTACTGCAATACCGGGTCGATGCGCGGAGTGGACGAAGCAAGCTCCTATTCCATCTCCCAGCTCCAAAAATCCACTTAATATATTGTCCTCGGATAGAGGACGTATCAGATATTAAACTGATAAGAACAGATACTACACTTGATCTTAGCCAAAAGGCCGAGAAGCGATACCTGGCCTGCGTCCCTCGCCCGTCACCCTCCTCCTGTCGCGCACATTCAACCTACGGTGAGCCAGGTCACCGGCGGTCGAGGTCTCATTTCCTTTGCTTCTCTCGGAAGTACTGTGCTACGGGAGACACTAAGCAGTAGGCTCCGGTGCCGATCTGGTTTGGTTTTATTCTCTGTATCTTAAGAGAGAAATTATATGTCTGTCGTTGCACCGTCGTTCTCGGGTGAAACGCCATTTCTTGTTTACATAGCCCGCCCGAGGAGGCGTGGCTACGGCGGGAGGACTGCCCCCTCGGGACGGCCTCCGCGCGCCGACAGCGGAATCCCGGGCTGGGGGCGGGGCGGGTCGAGCTCCTCTTTCGAGCAAAGGGAGGGAAAGGACAGAACCGAAGGGGATTGGAGCTCGGCGGCCAGAGGGGCCTGTAGGAAGGGGCCGAGACGCAGTCTCTAGAAACGCCCAGAAAGACGAGCCGAAGAGGGGTTCATGCGGAGTCAGGGGAGCGCCAGGTCTGGACCCGGGCTGATGGCAGCCGGTGGGGAGGGGTGAGGAGGCGTGTCACGTGGGGAGGCCCGGGGCAGGGCAGCTGAAGGGGTTCTCTGAGATTCCAGCGTCTCCCGGCGCTTCTGCGAGTGAACCAAATCCTGGGCTCCGCACGTCAAGCTCGCTCCGCCTGCGATGCCGTTTCCCTTCACCTCTTCCTCACCTATGTGTTTCATCCCACCCGGTGATTCGAGTGCACCACTCACCACCCCGTGGGGCAATCCTTTATCTCCCCCCACCGAAATCGGAGATCATCGAGGGCGGTCACCTCCTCAGTGCTTATGTCTGGAGTCTGGATCCCAGCACGAGCCCAGTGCCCTGCACGTAGTAGGCGCTCAGTAAACGTTTGAGTGAATAAACGATGCCCAGGTCAGACTGATTTCAGAAGCAGCAGTTAGGAGGCTACGGGCCCGGAACCGGGGGGGAGGGGGAGAATCTGGCCGGGTGGAGATCTGGCAGGACACCAGAGAGGAGAGGTGACCGCTGGGGATGCTCTGAGCATCAAGGCCACTCAGTGCGTTAAGCACTCCCCCACCCCACCCCACCCCCACACAAATTTCCCTCTGGGGCAAAGACTGCCTGCCGGCTGCCCAGTCAGCATTTCCTTTTCCCATCCTCATTCCTGACAGAACTTCACTGTAGTTGGGGAGTTTGTATTTCTCTCATTTGAACTCAGAAAAGCTAGAAGGTGTCATGAGTGTAAGTGAAACCGGTCATTTCACCCTACAACACAGAAAGCCTGATCGTAGGTGTTGCCTGAGCCCTTTTCAGTGCCAGCCCTTGGGCTGAGCGCTGCACATGTATTATCTCATTTAACTCACTCGACAGGCCTATGACGTAGACAGTCTTCATCTCCTCCTCCTCCTCCTCCTCCTCCTTCTCTCCCCCCCACCCCCCGTCATCATTCTAGGGCCAAGACTAGGGTGAAGCCAGTGAGGTACTCGCCTGGGGGGGGCGGGGGGAGAGGGCGGTTGGCTAGTGGAGTGTCCCCCTAAAAACTCTTCAGTAATCAAGATAAATATTATTTTAATACAATTTATCTTATCTCGATTACTGGGTTTTTTGGTGCCCCCTTAACTATTTTTTGCCCAAGGCAAGTGCCTCACCCACCCATTTCACTCCACTTTAATCCCCACCATGTTATCATCCCCATTCTATAGACCTACCGCTGTCCCAGCCAACAGCCACATGTAGCTATTGAGCCCTGGAAACGTCGTTCGTTAATCCTGACTGAGAGGGGCCGTAAGTGTAAAGTACACATGAGATTTTCAAGACTTAGTATTTAAAAATGTAAAATATCTCAATAATTTTATGTTGATTACACACTGAAGCAATATTTTGGATAGAGTTAAATTATTAAACTTAGTTTCACCGGTTTCTGGGTTTTTGTTGTTGTTGTTGTGTTTTGTTTTAATGTGGCTACTAGAAAATTAAAAACTACATACGCGACACATATTTCTAGTGGACAGCAATGTTATAGACCGAAGGTCAGAGACGCTAAGCAATTTGCCTAAGGTCACACAGCTAATATGATGCAAGGCCAGGATTTGAACTCAAGCCGCCTGTTAATCAGGTGGGACCTCAGGTTTTTTAAACTGTAGAATAGGGATGATGATAACTGACACCTCTCTGATTAGGGTCCTTGTGAAGCCACACATGGAAATGCCAAGCATACAGGCATCCCTTAATAAGTGCACTCTAGAGAAAACAGGTAATATTCATTTTATAGTGTGGTGGAAAATCTCCCCCTCCCCATGCCAGGCACTCCCGCTCGCTTCACATCGCCTTTACCTGGCTTTATTTTTCCGGTGGCTGCCAAGTCATTATGGACACCCATAATCATCATGTGGCATAGATAGAGACATATAGATATAGACATATACACACAGACGGATCTAGAGATATTAGACAGATACACACAGACACATAGATATAGAGGTATATTCACAAATATACATTTAGTGGCTTGTTTGCTTCTCACCTTGATGGTCGAGATTTTGTTTGCTGCTCTATCCTGAGCATCTAGGACAGTGCTCGACACGGGCACGTACGTGACACTTGATAAAATACTTGTCGAATGACTGAATGAGAAACAACATAGAACGTGCTTAGCCTGCACCTGACATGACTCTTCAGGCTTCCCCATCCCATGATCACTGTTCAGATCTGTGTGTATCAGTCCATCTTCTGCTAATTTGAAGGGGATTGCTATAGTCTGAACACCCCAACCGTTTGTTCATCTCTCACTGGCAACCTCCTTGTCCCGCCGGGTATTCTGGCCATCCTGGGTTGGACGCCCCTTGAGGGCAGGGACGATGAGGGCTGCCCTGACCGGGAGAGTGTGATCAGTTCTCCAGGAGGGTCTCGAATGGAGACGTTCCAATTGAGAGATCAAGAAAGTGTTTACGGGGCAGAAATCTTCTCGGTCACTTAAGACGTTCCCGCGGGGGATAACCCGCCAGGCACGCACCGCTGACGGCTCACCTTGTGATCGCAGTTCTACGATCTTCAATGAAGCCTTGGAAGAGGAACGCGGTCGACCCACACCCTTTCTTCGGAATTACAGTGAGCGACTTACCGCGAAAGTACAGTCTACACGTAGCACGAGCGACACCACGCGGCAAGCTAGAAAGAGGTTGCGCCTCGTGCAGATTTGAAAGTCAGTACTCTACCATTGCAAACCTCAATAATCTCCCCCGAGGGGGTGCACCGTTCCCGGAAGTACTGCAATACCGGGTCGATGCGCGGAGTGGACGGAGCAAGCTCCTATTCCATCTCCCAGCTCCAAAAATCCATTTAATATGTTGTCCTCGGATAGAGGACGTATCAGATATTAAACTGATAAGAACAGATACTACACTTGATCTTAGCCAAAAGGCCGAGAAGCGATAACCGCCGTTCGTCCCTCGCCCGTTATCCTTCTCCTGCCACCCATATTTAACTCACGGTGAGCCAGGTCGGGAGCAATCGAGATCTCACCTCCTGAGTATCTTGACACATATATAGAACACATTAGACCCTGTGCAGGTTTTTTTAATTTTCTACGTTTTTAAGGGAATTTTTATATCCGCTTGGCACGGTGGCTAAAGCGCCACCGAAATTTGCATGCCCCGCCTTTTCCGCGCGGGTACACGTACCCGCGCGGGTCGATCTACCCCCTTCCTCCTGACAACTTCTGCGCGCAGGAGCGGAAACTGGGCTACGTGTGGCCGGGCTCTTCGTTGGTGCAAGCTCTCTCGAAAAGACAGAACCGAGGGGAGTTGGGCGCCTGCGAACCGAGCTGGCGGTGGACGCGAGTTGGAGCTGAGAGGTCCGAGTTCCGAAGGAAGCCGTCGGGTCATCGCTGTGAGGACAAGAGGGTCCCCGGGGCTGGCTCGGTCCAGGCCGAGGACTCAGCCGAGAAGCGCCCGTCCGGGGTCGCCTGCCTGTCAGGGGCTGCAGAGAAAAGTTGGTAGCCGAGATCAGGCCCTGCGAGGGCCGACTCCCTCCCTGGTCGGCAGGACACCCGCCCTGCCCTGTCGGCAGGGCACTTGGGCAAACTCCTTCACCTCCCGAGCCTTATAGTGCCCCCAACGGAGAAGTGGGAACCTTAAAGCCTACCTTGTGGGATTGAGAGAGCACAAGCGGAGCTAATGAGGCCACCTGGGTTTAGTCGTCTAGAATGTGGGTCCTCGTGTCCGACGAGGTTCCGGTGAAGGGGTCATGGCTGCGACACTGCAACAACCGAGCCTGTATTGTATTGCCTTGCCTGTGGACAGTACACTAGGAAACATTTATTGTCTGTGCTAAGCGCTTTCCTCCTGTCAAACTTGCAAAGTTTAGCTACAGATGGAGTAGTTGAGACCCAGAGGCTAAGCAACTTGCCCCAAACCACACGGCTGGTTAATGGAAGAGGCCAGATCCGCCTCTGAAGCCGAGAGCGTGGGGCCTTGGGCCTACAAAAGGCCCGACTATGAGACCAAGTACTGCCGAGCCTGCCACGCAGGTCTTCGGTCTGCAGAGCTAGGAGCCAAGCCGTCCGGTGCGCGGCTAAGAGCAAAGACTTGGAAGACCTGGACTCTTAACCCCGGTCTGCCTCTCAACGAGCTAGTGTGTGACCTCGTGCTTGACTGGGCCTCCTCTGCCTTCCAGATATCCTCTGTAAGCTGGAGAGGAGGAGAGGAGAGATTATTAGACGTAATTATTAGGAATAATGGGACATGTCTGACATACCGTGGACCTGTAAGAACCAAACACAAGGGAAAATGATCCCAGGCAGGTCACCTCTCCGTAGCTTAGCCTCTCCATCTAGAAAAGGAGAATACTAACGGCTGGCATACAGTCCTGTGCTCAATCTTCCCTCATCCACCCAGGGCCCCCGTTCTCCGTTACCTGGCTTTACTTTACCCCATGGCGCGTATCGTCTGACATTTTGTACATTTACTTGTTCATTGCCTTTTGGCCTAATAGCTTTATGTAAGCTCCAGAGCGGGGATCTTGGTCTGTGTTGTCCACGTTTACACCTCCACTGCCTGGCATATATATATATACCAGATACTAAGTAGTTTGGGGTTGAGGAAATGAATGAATTAATATTAAATAATGCGATGTGTACGTGTAGAAAGTGATTAGCGGACCTCCGGGCTTGTGGTAGTTATTATGACCCTCACTGTGTTTCGCTGCCTTTCTGGCCGCTTCCACGTTTACCGGGCCGTCCTGTGCTCACTGTAATTTAGTTTCCCGGGTATTTTGATCCTCAGAAGGAGGTGCCGCGGATTGCAGACATGTGTGTTCTGTGGTTGCAAAGGAGTAAGTAGCTCCTGTTCTAAATTGATGATTTAGGGGCGGCGGGATGGCTCAGTTGGTTAGAGACCAAGGCCTCAGCAACCAGATTGCCGGTTCAATTCCCGCATGGGATGGTGGGCTGCACCCCCTTTCAACTAAAGATTGAAAAACGGGGACTGGACTTGGAGCTGAGCTGCGCCCTCCACAACTAGATTGAAGGACAGCGACTTGGAGCTCATGGGCCCTGGAGAAACACACTTGTTCCCCAGTAAAATTAAAATTGATTGATTGATTGATTGATTGATTAATTAATGATTTAGCATTCTCGTTCATGCACCAGCTTCTTGTGAGTTTGGTTACTTTGAGGCAGTCCCCCTCAGCCGGCCCGCATCCAAGTGCTTGCAAAGGTTAGGGCAATACCAGGGCGTGGCTGTCGGGTGAGCCCTTGTCCAAGTGTCCCACGGTCTCACTACGGACCCAGTTACCATCGCTGGCGGGGAGTAGGGGGTGATAAGCCAAGGGTGACGACTTGAATCAGAGCACAGCTATTACAGCTAGCCTTCTCAATCGGTGCCTGTTGCCCACAGCCTGGCCCAACCGTCATGTTATCAAACATTTGCATAATACCCCGTGGTGTCTCTTACGGGGTATGATTACGGGGTGTTATTATTCCTGTGCTGACGATCTGCTACTCTTTTCTTTCCGTGAACTGAATGTTCATATCCTTTGCCCGTTGTCCTTTCAGCCGTTGATCGTTTTGCATTCCGTCTCTACCCCACTTTGTATGTGTCCTGGTGCATGAGTTTAGGTATAGATCTGATTTTATTTCTTTTTTCTGGGTGGCTACCCAGTTGTCCCCGCATCATATATGGAATACCCGTCCTGGGATCACACAGGTGAACATGACCTTGTGGTCAGCAAGGGGCATCTGCCGTGCTCTTCCGTTCCTCTTCTGGCTGCCACTCAACCACACCCACTGCTCGCAAAGCTGCCGGGGAAGCCTGTGCACACAGCCAGAGAATGTCTGCCCATGCCAAGGCTGCCGACTCCAGGCGTTCGCTCCTACGTGTTCCGTCCTTGGGCATCTGAGGGCTGCTGTGTCCCCTGCCAGCTGTGGAGGACAGCTTCTTCAAGTCCAGGCCCCACTGTGCTCACAGGGGCTCCCGCGAAGCTGACATTCCTTTAGTGTCACCTGTATGAGCCCAAGCAGTATTTCCAGGTGCGGAATGCGTTGCTTCCAGAACCCAAAGAGGCTCACTGGGCCCCGGGCTTCCTTCTCAGTGGTCGGGGGTACAAACAGAGGAAGCAATCTGCCTCTGCTTTGGAGGGGACCTCCTAGCCTCCCACTCCCGACAGCAGGAGCCCCTGAACATTGTGCTGCCCTGTTTCACTGTAGTGTTTACGTCCCTCTCTGACTGGAAGGGCACGGGAGTGTGTGTGTCTCACGAAGGCCTCTGTTGTGCCAGACCCCCACCCAGCTCACCCTGTCCCGTGCTGGTGGCCCAGGCCCCTTCACACAGAGACTAGAAGGGACAGCGAGGGGCACGGAGAGGTAACATTGCCAGGGGGAAGATGTCGGTGTATATCTTTGTTTTTCTTGTCCCCTGTGAACTGTCTATCCTTTGCCCACTTTCTACTGGCTGTTCCGCTGTTTCTTATGAATGTCTAGGATCTCTATATCATCGGTGATTATCTTTTCCTGCGGTACATTTGCAGTTTTTTCCTTTGGTTTTCATTTGCTTCGCTTATGATGTTTTGTGTTCTGCAGAGAATTTAGATTTTCTAGAACTCAAGTATTTCAAGGCCTTCTAACCGTGACTCAAAATCCAGAAGCCCAATTTTCAGAAATTTGGGCTTCTGGATTTTGAGTCACGGTTAGAAGGCTTTCTCTGACTCCAAACTTAGGCAATTATTGTCCCGCGTTTTCTTAAGTGTTTTCAGTACTTTGTCTTTGCATTTAAATATTTTATCTTTTTGAAATTTATCCTGGTGTGCAGATTAAAATGTGGCTCAACTTTATTGTCCCACCCCCACCCCCACCCCCACCCCCACACACAGAAGATGGCCGCCCAGTTGTCTCAGTATCTATCACATGTGGAATAAGTTGTCTTTTTCCCACTGACTGGAGAGGCCAACTTCACCGTTTCCTAAAATCACACGTGCATTGGGTCCCTCCCTGGTTTTCTTCTTCAAAAAGGAAGACACCTCAGTGAAAGCCAGGACCATCTCTGATTCTTTGGTTCTAGCTCTTGACTTCGTCTTCACTCACTCCTTCTCCTGGGCGTCCTACCATTCAGACTCCTTTGTGGAGCATCTAGGGTGTGTGGAACACAGGCTTGGGCCTTGGGGCCACAGATGCCACAGGGACTGGTGCCCCTGGGAGTTCAAGGTCAAGTGTGGATAAGAGACTGAGAAGACACACTTCTCATGAGAACTGCTGCCACTCTGGGAGGACGCCAGCACTCAGGCGGCACTAGGGACATCACAGTGCCTGTGATGAGCCTGCCTGTTTTCCCTGAGGAAGATAACTGTTCTCCCAGGAAGACACAGGTTCGCGGCCAAGCGGGGATGGAGCTCTGCCTTCCGCGGTCCAGCAAGGGAGGCCTCGGTGGACACGGTCTCCTTTGACTCTAACGTCCCTGCCATTGCCCCGGGAACCAGATGTCCAGCAGAGTGAGAAACTAACCTTTGAGGTGAAAGGTCTTTCATTGTGGTAGAAGTGGGAAAGGAATCAATCCCCTGGCCTCAAATCTTGGCACGTTGTACGTGAAACTGACTTCCTGGGCCACCTTTTCTCCTCCCTGGTTGAGGCAGTGAATTTCCGGATGATCCTCATGTGTTCTGGGGGCCAGTCAGCACAAGGAGACAATGGGGAGTAGAGACTGAAGATAAGAGACTGGAGCTAGTATTTTTGTTCTGTTTTGTGGATGGTGTGAGGAGGGTCTGGAAGCAGCAATAGGGGACAAGGACACGCACTCCCTTTGTGGTTCCTGCAGGATGAGGTGTGTGGGAGAAGTACCCTCCCCCCCAAGGCTGTAGGGAAATAAACGATGTCCTCTGGAGAGAGACTCAGGTTTGAGAAACGGCGCGAAGAGCATTTAGAGAGGAGGCAGGAAAGAGGGAATTCTTGGAAGATGGACAGGCTTTTCGGAGTTGGGGAGAAATGATATACAAGACCGAAAAGGGTGATGTTTAGAATCTTATGGGGATATAAGGCACGGAGAACTGACACTTTGATCTTTCTGTGGCGACTGCAGGGAATGATAAAAGGGCACGACATAGGTTCCCGTGAACTCTTCCTGATGGCTGGGTCCTTCTACCAGTCACTGCCATAGTTTTTTCCCCGCATCTCAGAGGTTTAACCTAGTGACTGACGATAGAAGTTTGAAGAGCTGAGTGAGAAGGGTTTCCAGGGCTGGCGGTCTGTCCTCTGTCGAACAAATTACTCTCTGGGAACGCTATTAAACTCTGCTACAGATTATAAAGTCAGACCGTGGAAAGCTCTGTTAAACCGTCTAAAACGCCGAAAACGCCCGCTAATCTGCTGCCTTTTACCCCGTCGTCGCAAGCACACATGAAGTTAAACAAGGAAACCTCCTGTTTAGAACGCAGAAAGGAGATCAGGGAGTACGGCCGCGCAGACTCAAAACCACACTAAGGAGTACCACAGACACAAACGCAACGAGAAAACTAAGCTTACATCTTCCGTTAAAAACCTCATTTATTCCCCCGAGGGGGGTGCACCGTTCCCGGAAGTACTGCAATACCGGGTCGATGCGCGGAGTGGACGGAGCAAGCTCCTATTCCATCTCCCAGCTCCAAAAATCCATTTAATATACTGTCCTCGGATAGAGGACGTATCAGATATTAAACTGATAAGAACAGATACTACACTTGATCTTAGCCAAAAGGCCGAGAAGCGATACCTGACCTGCGTCCCTCGCCCGTCACCCTCCTCCTGTCGCGCACATTCAACCTACGGTGAGCCAGGTCACCGGCGGTCGAGGTCTCACTTCCTTTGCTTCTTCGGAAGTACTGTACTCCTGGAGCCACTAAGCGGTAGGCTCCGGTGCCGATCTGGTTTGGTTTTTTATTCTCTGTATCTTAAGAGAGAAATTATATGTCTGTCGTTGCACCGTCGTTCTCGGGTGAAACGCCATTTCTTGTTTGCATAGCCCGCCCGAGGAGGCGTGGCTACGGCGGGAGGACTGCCCCCTCGGGACGGCCTCCGCGCGCCGACAGCGGAATCCCGGGCCGGGGGGAGGGGTCGGGCTCCTCTTTCGAGCAAAGGGAGGGAAAGGACAGAACCGAAATCAAGTGTCATTTCACCGAAATCGGAGATCATTGAGGGCGGTCACCTCCTCAGTGCGTACCTCTGGATCGCCACAGGAACCCAGTGCCCTGCACGTAGTAGGCGCTCAGTAAAGGTTTGAGTGAATAAACGATGCCCAGGTCAGACTGATTCAGAGAAGCAGCAGTTAGGAGGCCACTGGCCGGAACACTTATGCGTGGGGGGGGAGGGGTAGGGGCAATATCTGGCCAAGCGTGGCAGGACACCAGACAGGAGAGCTTCTTACCGGACCAAGGTCCCACGCTTCTCAAAACGTCAGAGTTTGGAGTCAGGAAAGGTTTATTGACGGAGAAGGCGCCGACTGAGAAGATGGAGACCTGATGGTGTCTCAAATCCATCTTAAGCCGACCTATAAGATTAAGTAATAGCTACACTGCGATACCATTTTCCTTCCCATCCTCGTCCCCGGACCCACACACTCCTTGTAATCCTCACCACCCGGCGGGCTGCAGAACTTTCGGGTGGGGGCGGGGGAACACGAGTCAGTCCATGACACCTACTGGACTAGAATCTGCATTTTATGAGGTCCACAGGGGATTCGTGTGCACCTTTAAGACCGAGAAGCGATCTTCGGAAAAGAAATGGCGGGTGGGTGGTCAATCTGTCCATGACACTTTGTATATTGTCGGAGGAAGATAGTCCACGTTAAACTGGCTTCCTGGGCCGATGTGTTTTTTTTTGTGATCGTTTGTGTGGGGACAGAGTCCCAGAGAGCAGTTTCCAGGCTCTCCGCCTCACGTGGAGAGGAGCTGGCTCGGCTATTAGATGGCCATCAGCTGGAACCAGTTAGCAAAGGGCTTGGTTGGTCGGCAGAGAAGCGGGCGGCGGATTGCGGACAGTGTGGCTCCTGCCTCCTGTGTCTCCAACCCAGCCGCCAGCGGGAATGTGGTGGTATGACTCCCCCATCTATGGCTCCGTTGGTGTTCCTTTTTGGCCTCACCATATCCTGCGTTCTGGTGCGGGGAGCGGGACCAGAGTCCCTGCGTGACAGGTTGAGAGAAACTAATATCATCATCATAAAAACTGCCAGGCGTAGAGGACTTGTATATGCCCAGCCCCCTGCCGCGTACTTCACTCCTTTTACCCTATTTGATCCTCACAGTAACCCTATTAGAGAAGTGTTATCATCCCATTTTACAGGTGAAGAGGTTGAGGCTGGGAAAGATAAGTAATGTGCCCAAGGGCTCACTGGGAGATGTTACAGTCAGGATTGGAGCTCATCTTCCCAGGCAGCGGTCCTCAGAGGGTAGTGCCCGGGCCAGCGGCATCGGTGTCACCTGAGAACTTGTTAGAAATGCACGTTCTCCGCCACCCGTGACTGACTGAATGAGAAATCCTGGAAGTGGGGCCCAGCAAGCGGTGTCAAGTCCTGCGGTGATTCGGGGTTGCTGGCGAATTTGAGAACCGCTATTCGAAGCTCTAAGCCCTTTTCAATCAATGTATGCGAGGCAACACTGGTGACTTGGCAGGGAAACCTCCTCTCCAACAGAAGAAAGAGCCTGAACCAAACAGGTAAGGGCACTGGCGATTGGCCCCTGTTGTGAAAGCCCGTCGGCTTGGATGACTGGCCAGTCATCCTATGTGTTCCCTTCAGAGCCTGGGCCTGGCTCTCCCCCTGCTTCACCTCTCTGCCTCTAATTTGGTTGTTCCTCCTCCCTCGCCATTGCCTTCCAGACATTGTCATATCACCCTTTTGGGGTTCAATTTTTGTTTTTGAGCTAAATGTTTGTTTTTCATTTTTGAGTTGTTAGTGACTAGGAGTCTCCAAGAAGTAAGTTTGTGATGGGTGGGCAGCTCTGGATGGGGTGACAAAAACGCATAGAAGACACTAGGCTGCCAGGGCTTATTAATTGGCTTCCCTTTAATGTTTCTGGAGATCTCAGCAAATAATTGATTCTTTTTAAACAGAGGTTTGGGGCTGTTACACTGTATTTCTTTAACAGGCAGTGTAACTCCAGGCCTGAGAACCAGGATGTACTCCTATGATTCCCCAAGAGTTACATATGATGGGGGGCAAGGCGGTATGTTTGCACCAGCGGAATGCTTGCCCTCAGCCCCTACGTGCTCAGGATCCTGGGACTAAAACCTAAGAGTTTCTGTGCTGAAGAGCAAGCTTCAGGGCCAGCTAGACTGGATCCATAATATTACTTAGAGTCAACTAAGAACTGGTCTTAAACACTTGCCATTATTGAACGCCCACTGTATGCCAGCAAATCCCCACGTTTTCTTTCAACAATCCCCAACAAAAGTTGTTACTTACCCTATTTTACATCTGTAGAAACTGAGGCTGACTTCCCAAAGTCCTCAGCTTTCTTCCTCCCACCTTATGAAGGGCCCCTTGATCTTGGCTGGCGGTTTCTCGTCTTTATTGTGGATGGATCTTTAGTCTCATCCACTTTGTGAGGAAAGCAGGTCAGGGTTTATGATTCCCATTTAACAAATGAGAAAATAGCTTCAGAAAGGAGATTCGAGCTAACCAAACCTTCCAGAGACAACTCGGGTGTGTGGTGGGCTCATTGAGGAAGCTGGAAACCTGGCTGCGGAGGGCGCAATGTGGGAAGCCTGGGCCAGCATTTAAGATCACCACGGTGCTGGGAGCCACCCCACTCCTTTACCTGCACTTCACCACCTCTAGGGGTGCTGTCTCATGCTCTCAGCAGAGGCAGGGCCAGCAGGAGCCAGCAGGGAGCAGCAAAGGCAGCCACTGGGCTCTCAGAGCCTCCCAGCAGCCCGGAAGTCATCCATCATGTGCTTACCTGGCGGGCAAGGAAACCTAGGTCCAGATGGAATGTTCAAGGTCATCCAGGTGTTGGATAGACAGAGGCATAGAGCCCAGGCTTCTGTAGAGAGCCATCAGGTGATCATACTTTATGATGGTGCCCGATTTCATCTATTCCAAAGACACACATCTTTTTCATAACTTTGCATCTCAGAAATGTAGGATGCATCTTACATTTGATGCCAAGAGAAAGGACTGCTGTTTATATGGCGAAGCTGTTTATATGGAAATGGATTATTTCCTTTGATCATCACAACACCTCCAGGATAGAGATATTATTACCCTTACTTTGCAGGTGAGGAAACTGATCTGAGAGATAGAGGAACTAGACCACATTTGCACACCTAGTAAATAATGCAGCTGGTATTTCACAGGACTTATCTGGCCCATTGCTTCTAACTGTACTTTGTTCCTTCCACAACAAAAGATTCTGGGTCTTGAATAATAACAAGCTTTCTTTAAAAATGCAGGTGGCTACAATCAGGTGACAGCATGGGAAATTCCCTGAGGGCCACTATCAGTTAAAATCCAGACTGGAAGGGGTAGAGTGGGATGTGGAATAGAATCCTGGATTGGAGGGAAGGAAGTCTGAGGTCAGAGGTGGGGTTGGGAGAGGTAGTTTGCACAGGGGAGGCAGGAGAGGGGCTCAGAAAGGGAGATGAGAAGGGCTTGGCTGATTCACCCTGGAATCACGAGGACTGGCTCAGGGGATTGGGAACATTTCCCTAAATTCAGCCCAATCCACCTCTCTTACCCTGAGCGTCTCTCCATTTGATCCCTGTTCTTTCTAGGGAAGGAGGACAGTAAGAGGGAAAGTGAGAGAGGAAGAGATGCCAGCAAGAACCCACTTCCTTCTTTGCACATTTAATTATTGGGAAGTCTAGTGCCTTTCTCTTCCTCTTATTATCGTTTTCCATCTAAATATTTTTGGCATTAGTTTATGGGAGGATAAAGGTCCAGTGACAAGATTGAGTTTCATCTTTTGCATCTGGAAACTCTTGTCATCTATTGTTGCTGATGACCTTCCTGGGTGCTAGGAGGAGGAGAAGGAATAAGCAGAGGAGGAAAGAGATCCAGCGAGACTCAGTGCCCCAATGGCCCCAGCTGGGGCAGCCCTACTAGCTGGCTATAGCCAAGTGCCCACTGTGAGGGCAGGTACTCCCCATGCGTTCTATGGGCCTTCCAAAACCTTCACAGTAAAGGCTCAGAGACACTGAGTGACCTGCCTCAATTGCCCCAACCAGGATTGAACCTGCATCTGAGTCTTTAACTTCAAAGCCCAAGCTGACCCACTACATTGGCTACCTGAATTCACAGGCTCTCTAGGCACCTGTTCCCTGGTTCAAGGGCACCCTCCCTCCACCACCACAGTGTTTGAGGCTGCCGCTGGGTATGGAGCCCCTTTTTCACGTACACCCTTCCCCTGCCCTCAGCCCCGAAGCTGGACTCAGACTCTGATGCTTCCAGAAAGATTTATATCTGTGGGTAAAGGAGTGTGTGTGTAGGAGGAATGTCCATAGCTTACACAGACCCTGCCCCCAGCAGCTTCCTGGGCAGCAGGAAATGAACCCCTCCCCTGGCCACTCCACTTACTGGGGATGCAAGTTGGGTATGACAATAAGGAATACCAACCTGTAGCTCCATAACTTTATACTTCATCAAGTACATTTCTCATCCATTAATCCATTTGGTCCTGATATCAGTCCTCTGAAGGCTGGTTTTACAGGCAAGGAAAGTGAAGCCCGGAGAGGTGAGGTAGGATCTGCAGGGTCAGAGGAAGAGGTAGATGCTAGGCTGTGACCTACATTATAAATCCCAGGACTAGGTCACTTTCCAATCAATCACCTTGTCTTCACAGGGCTCAGGCCTGTGAGAGTTACCTGGATTTTGTATTTTTTTTCCTCCTGACTCTGCACAGGGGGAGGAGATGGAGGACTGAGGGCAAGGTAACTCCAGAGAACTTTGGGGATGGGGGGGGTCAGCAGAAGATCAGATCAAGATGCTGGAATCCTGGGAAGGATGGAGGGAAAAACCCAGAGAGAAAAGCCAGGTGACTTCAGAATTGTCCCTGGGGCCCACTGAGAGTCAGAGCTAGGGTGGGAAGGTGTCTTCTACCTGCTCAGGGCTCTGGAGAGAAGGGTACATTACAGATGTTCCCTAGGAGGCTTGGAAAGAACATCACCCTCCTCCCCAAGGCAGGGGGTCCTGCCCAGTTGCCTTGGTAGTGGCCACATTGTGAGGTGGTTCTGGTGACAGGCAGTGGGGTTGGGTTGAGAGAAGACAGAAGTGGTGGGGGTGGTGGCAGCGTTCTGGGCTCTGCCTGCCCCAGCCCCTGTCTGGGACCTTCTACCACCCCCACCATCATGGGCAGTGCTTACCACTGGGAGGCCCGCCGCAAGCAGATGGCTTTGGACCGAAGGAGGTGGCTGATGGCCCAGCAAGAGCAGCAGCAACAGCAACAGCAGGTGCATGAGAGGGGCCAGGTTCATCAGGGTCCTTCCAGGGGCAGGAAGGGAATGGGGAAGGAAGATAGACCCCTAGGAAGCTGTCTTATCTGGTGAATGTTGTTTGGCCGGGGGCTAGGAGGGAAGCAAGGTCATTTGATGTTTTCTTGGATGGACTCTGTCTATGTGTGTTTGTGGGGTGGGGTGACGCCACTTTGCTGTTGTACTGAGGCCTAGTGGGGGATGTAGGGGGCTCAGGCCTGGGAAGTTTTAAAGCTGTGCTGTCCAATAGGGTGGCCACCAGCCTCTGTGCTAACGAGCCCTTGAAATGTGGCCAATGAGACTGAGGAACTGAGTTTAAAATTTTATATACACTTAATTCATTTCAATATGTTAAAACAAATAATGTACATATTGGAAAACTTTATGTCTGGAACAACTTGGATATGTGAATCTACTTTTTCAACTGTAAATTTTATGACATCTAAATCTAAATTAATTGTTTTTGATGAAAAGATAGTGTCCAAAATAAGATGTGCTGGTAAATGTGAAATGCATGCTGGGTTCTGAAGGCTTAGGACAAATACAAAGAATAAATTATGTATTGTTTCATATTGATTACATGTTTTCTATGTATTGGGTTAAATAAAATATATTATTAAAATAAGTTTCACCTAATTCTTCTTACTTTTTATGTGGCTACTAGAAAATTTAAAATTACACGTGGCACGCATTATATTTCTATTGGACAGTGCTGTTTCAAAGCGCTTGCAAGAAACTATTCTTTATTCTCCTGTACTGCAAACTGTTTTCAGTGCACAGCTCCCAAGCTAGGAGGTAGGTGTTCAGAGACTGCGGTTTCCCAGGCAGGGGCTATGCCAGAGGACACTAGGTGTTGTGGTGGATGAAGGGAAATAGCCCACGCTCTAGCCTCAGGCTCCAACTCCAGGAAACAGAGACCCTCTGGCCACCTCCACCTCTAGATTCCTTTGGATTGCTCCCCGAGGTGTCTGGCAGATGGGTGACTGGGTGGGAGGGAAAAGAGTGTCACTTGTCGGGGGCTTCTTGCCAGGAACTGAAGAAACTCCAAGAGGAGGAATGCCAATCAGAGAAAAAACCCCAGCCATCCCAGGAGTCCCAGCAGGTGCCACGGCCATCACTGGTGCAATCACAGCCCCAACACGCACAACCACAGTCGTCCCAGAGGAAGAAGCTGCTGGAGCAGCTGCTAGTGCAGGCGCAGCCACAGCCCCCACCGCTGCCACCACAGCCACCACCTCAGCCAAGGCAACAAAATGCCCAAGATCCTCTTACTCAGTACACCACCAAGCACAATCTCCAAGATTCCCAAAAACCTGGTCCCCAGCTTGGCTCAGTAGGGACCCATCAAGCTGCAGGGCGATTCAACTGCTTTAACAATAAAGTCCAAGGAGGGCCGACAATCCCTCAATACACTAGTAAGTGAGAGGCCTGGGAAGGGGAGGTGCTCAAGAGCCCCTTGTTCCCATCCTAGCCAGATAGTCCAGAATCCACATCTGTCAGTCCACCCTCTGACTCTTCCCAGCACCTTTGGCCTTTACTTGGCCCTTATATCCCACTCCCTCTGAGAGTGTTTGCACCAACCTAGGGCTGCACTGAAGGCTGCCAACTTCTGCAAAGGGTGGCTGAGAAGTTGTCAGCCCTTCTTTCAGGGCGAGGGTGACAGATGGGCTGAGGGTGGGATGTGAGTGGTAGGCTTAGTGACAGATATACTGAGTCCTGGGAGGCCTGGAACAGGGAGTCACAGCATGGCTTCCTAGTTGAGAACTTTCAGGATGGGTTCAGTCTATGCCTTGCCCAGGTAGGGGCTGCCACCTGCCCCAGTCACACAATAGAGTTCAGCTCTGCCATGTTTCAGTCTCAGAAACAGCCAGCTGAGTAAGTAACATGTGCTTTGTTTCATCATCAGGTTTCAGGAAATCAGACCAGTGTAGCCCAGATAGATACACCAAGTACCTGCGATTCACGGTGAGACAGTGTGAAAGGCAGACAGACTGGCTGCCTGTCTGAGAGTGTGCGTGTGTGTGAGTACGTGTGGGGTCTCGAGAGCTGTCCTTGGCAGGAGTGGGGGGAAGGGCTGCAATTATTTCAGAGTCACTTCTGGACGGCCTATTCCTCTGTTCTTTACCCCCTAAAAATGTCTAAGTAAGACCTGTTGCTCATCAGCATTAAGCATGAGTGGAGGGGCTGACAATCTATTTGGAAAGATAGGATGGGTGCCAGAGAAGCAAAATAAAGGGGCTGTTTTAGGTGCTGAGGTAGAGGCAGCTGGAGCAGGAAGAAGGCAAGACCTGAAGTCAGAGGCTGTTGGTCTCAGTCGGGACCACCACTCCCTGGTAGTGTGATTTAATCTCTGAGCTTCAGCCGCTCCATCCACAAAATGAGAATAATACCATGTCCTTAATAGAGGTGTCATGAGGACAGCTTGTGGCAATTACGAGAGAAGGCATCAAAAGAACTTAGCTTAGAGGCTGGCTCATTTCTAGTCCTTTCAGGATGAGGACTCGCCTATTACATTTCACTTTGAGTCCTCTGGCCTCAAAAGGCTTACTTAATACAATGTTCTGAAACCAGCAAGCACAGAAACTAACTAACTCATTTTGCCTCCTGTCTTTCCCTCTTCTTAGTCAATGAATTACATACAACAGTGGTGATCCAGAGATAGACCCCAAGACCCCACTGGCCATCAGTAAAAACAGATGAGCAGCCCCACCTTCAAACCACCCAGCAACTTCTCCATCTAAAAGCCATCCCCTCCTGTTCCATTCTAGAAGGAGGCTAGCCAGGAATAAATGTGATTCCTTCCTGGAAAGAATTGCGACTGGTCAGCTCTGTGAGATTGAGATGAGGAAAAGGGGCAGAAGACCCCAGAAGGGGATGATGAGAGTGGGAGAACAAAGTGGAAGGCAATTCCATGCTTCTCTAGGCAAAGCCAATGGGAGGACTTGGCCTTGGACCCCCAAGTCTACAGCTCCACTACTGGCACATTTTTTAGCAATTCTGTCGGGGGCTTCAGGTTTATGACTCTCCCAGGAGCCATGACACCTCTCTCCTAGCAGATGCTTACTGTGATACAATTGGGGAAGAAGGGGTTGCCTCCCACCGGAGCAGGCCAGTGTAATGCCCGGCCTACCGTAGGCACTCAGCTATTGAATGGATGATGGGAGGCAGGAATGGAGAAAAAGAGCTTGAAGTAAAGGGGATATAGAGCTTCAGGCACAGGACACCTGATCCTGGAAGGGGAGGGGGACTGGCCAACAAAAATCCACAGCCTTCTTCCTTCCTGGGTCTTAGCCTTTCCATGGAGCAGAGACAGCCAAGAGGCACCAGGCATAGGCCCAGGCATGTCCCTCACCACTTTCTGAAGCTGAAACCAGGGTCCCCCAGCCCAGGCCCCTCTTTCACCTGGGAATGGATCACACAGGGTCACTTTTGGATCAGACTGAAGGAGGCCCTCAGTGCAGTGTTTCCGGAGGGGAGCATCTGAGGGGGGCTTGGGGGGGGCACAGAACAGGAACATTCAAGTTGGAAGGGACCTTAGAGACATATAATGAGAGAGAGAGAGAACAAGCTTCTTAGGAGCCATCCCTCAGAAGCCAGAAAGGCAAGCTATGTCATCAAAGGGCTCAGGGCCTAAGAGAACTTGATGCCCCCTCGGACATTAAGAAACAGGCTGTGAGATGGCACATGTCCACCAGCTCCCTTCCCACTCACAGACTTTGATTTTTTTAACATTGTTAAGTATAGTTTATTGAATACAATATAAATTCTTTACATTTGGTGACCTAGGCACAGCAGAAGCTTGAGCCTGGCTTTCCTGGACTTCTGTGCTCTTGCCGGCACCCCCTTGACCCATTACCCAGACATGAAAGCGTGGAGACAGCATACCCTTCCTCTCATTCCCCCAGCCAGCCAGTCACCAGGTTCTGTCACCACTTTCCCCTCCATCCATCCATCCTACTTCAAGTTCAGCTTTCTTCACCACCTAAGCTTCTCTCTCTGCCTGCCTGAGTGATAAAAACTTTAGCCACCTTGTTTAGTGGGCAAATAGCATTCCTGCTCGGCCAAACACAAACCACCCCACCTGGAGCCCAGCGGGATCTGGACTACTTGGGCCTTAGCTTCATCTGAGTGACAACAAACAGGAGAGGGTTGAGACCAGCCCCTACCGATGTGCTACTCTATACTGTCAGTGCCCGAAGGAAAGCAGAGGCCTCTGGGAGCAGAGGGTGGGCCCTGGTGCAGCACAGCCCAGCAGTGTGGCTGGATACCGACAGCTTCACCTCTGCAGGCGTTCCAGGGGGCAGCTAGGCCCTCTGTTGGACCTGCCTGGGTCCACTCACATGGGCAAGGGTGTGGGCTCACCACCAGCCAGAAGCTCTCCTTTAATAAATACCCTTCAAAATGACTCTGGCTTTGTCTCTTTTTCCTGCATAGGCCCAAGGGATGCCAGGTGCCTCCCTCACCATTCCCACTACTTTGGCTTCTGCTGTGAAGAGAATAATAAAACTGTTTTATGGAGAGAAGCCTGAGCTGGAGAACAGCTCTGTCTTCCTAGGAACCAGGGGAGTCTAACCAGGAAGGGTGCAGAGCCAGAGGGCCTTGGCCATCCTGGTGTCAGATGGGCGGGGGACAAGTTACCCGGGGAGCAGCAGCCCATCACCATGACCTTGTCACACGAGCAAAGCAGGTAAGCACAGGAGAGCATCTATGTACCCTAAAGGGCCCTGGAGACAGCACTGGATGTTCCCCAAGTCGTTTTCCCATCGCTGCGTGGAGAACTTGAAAAGGATTCATGTTTTTAAAGCCAGATAATTAAAACTTTTCTCCGGGAAGGACAGCCCTGAGGAGCTGGGCACCCAAGGCGCTCAGAACAGAAAGGGCAGGGGTCACTCCAGGGACTGTCCGGTAGCTCCAAGGAAGTGTCAGGTCAGACTTTCCTCAAGATAGGCCAAGGGGAAAACCTGGTACCCGCCGCTAGAAGAACCAGGCTTCCGTTCCTGTGGAAATCAGGGGGGGAGGAGTGGTGGTGGTGGTGGTGGTGTGTGTGTGTACTTCCACAGAAAGCTTCCCGTGCTGAGGTTGTGAGGATGGATGAGTATGATAAAGTAGTGCTTTTCCTTTGGCAAAGTCACCATGGTCCTTCCTTGGGCAACATGGGGTTGTGAGATACCGACCAGGCTGGCAAGTTTGGGGACAGCAGGCAAGTCACGGCAGGTGAGGGACCAGCAAATGGGGCACTGACGTGTTTCCCCGGCAGTCCACATATTCATAGCTCTGGAAGACCAGCTGCTCGGAACGGCTCAGGTAGGTATAGGTCAGCGTGCCCCTGGAGAGGAATCAGGTTTTGCTTCTATGTCTGGGATGAAGAGGAAAGCTCTGGCCCCTCTCTGCTGTCTGGGGAGGGTTGGCTCCCTGAGACACACCCCCACTTCCTTTTGTTCCCTACTCTGCTAAGGCACCTGGGACTGCTGCCCCACCTGTGTTCCAGACAGTTCTCTGGCTGTCATACTAATAGCTTATAAGCAAGGTGGGACCTAGAGAAGGGGCTGGACCTGCATTTCCCAAAACAGACTCATGGGGTCAGCTTGGATGCGTCTCCTGCTCCCATCCCACAAGGTGGAGCTGAAGACAGACGGGAGTCAGAAGTGGGAGGGGATCCGAGGGCTCCAGGCCATACTTACTGGATGTACAAAAGCACATGATGGACTTTGATTTTCAGCCAGGTGCAGATTTTGCTGAGAGACAGAGAGAAAGAGAGAGGGAGAGGGGAAAGATGGGAAAGGAGGGAAGGGGGGAGGCGGAAGGGAGAAAGCGAACACAGGAACACATTTCACACTGAGCAGCCTGTCAGGCTTAAGAGTCCTGCGGTCCCAGCCTCCTCTTCCCCTGGGCCCCTTTCCATCAGGGGCCCCGCTCCCCCCCCCTTCCCTTTCTCTCCCTCTGCCTAAGGTGAGTATGCCATTGTGGCTGCAATATCACTCCTCCAATCCTCACTGGCTTGGTCCAGGCACATGCCAACCCCTCCCTCAGCACAAAACAAGACACTTATCCTTCTCAGCAATTCAGGCTGCAGAGCCCAAGGTCACATATTTTAAGGATTAACCAAATTCTAGCCTGTTTTTCATTCCAATCCAGGTCCAAGCGGGCAGAGGCTGGGGACCCCGAACACTTGCACACAGCCATCTCGGCCATAAGTGCCAACCAATCCTGGCTGTAGAGTTTGCTAAACAGTCAGGAAATCTGGTGGAAATTAAAACTGGGTTTCCAGCCAGGATGGAGGCTGAGGGGGAAGGGAACGAGGGATACTCACTATGTGTTTTCATCCTGGATCCTGTTGGCTACTGCGTAAAACATCTGTCAACGAAATAGGCATTGGGTCAGCCCCAATTCCAGCGTCCGCCTTCCCACCCCATACACATCCACACCTGCGGGCGGGCCTGGCCAGGGAGAGGGAGTCACCTGTTCGCTGGCCAAAGGGCCAACGTGTAGGAGCAGGCTGTTGGAGACCTGCCCTACCACGAGGGACAGGTGCAAGGCCTCAATGGTCAGCTGGGTCACGGTGATGGGGTAGTAGTTACTATTGGAGATGTTCAAGACATTCTGGGGATGCAGACAAGGAAAAGAATGTGTGAGGGCAGTCATCCTTGGAAAGGAGAAGTCAGTTTCAAAATCCCCCGGCCTGAGGGGACTAAATGTCTAGTCCATTGCTTTCTACACCTGAAGCTAATAAAACACCCAAACCAAAACCCCACCTGACTGAGTCCCACTCCCAATATGGGCCTCAGCTGCTGAGGACCAGAGCCAGGAGCCCCTCGTAGGGGCTCTTAATGGTGAGGGGTCACCTTTAACAAAGACATCATGCTGGCTCAGGATCCAGTCTTACCCTGCCCACCCAGGGCATCTCAGGCATGCCACCCGCCTCACACCCTGTGATTTATTTCTCAGCCCATGATTCTGACTCCTCGATGTGGAGAGTCTCCGTCCTACACAATCTGTTACGGGGCTCATGGCCACCCCTGCGTCTCCCCAGGTTTCTGACACCCTCTAGGGGTCATAAGATCCCTGGCTACCCATGCTCTGGGTCACAACACTGGACACGGGCTACAGAGGAGTATTGTTGGGAAGGTGGGGTCAGAGCTGGGGGCACAAGCACCCACCCACCGTTATGTTGAGATGGATATCAGCCTTGTCAAAGACCACGCTGGAGAAGTTGAGGCCTGCAGGCTGCACCGCGATGGACCGGGGAAATAGGAAAAAGATGCTGAGGGAGGAAGTCAGCAGGCAGATGAGCACTGCCAGGAACACGGAGAGCTTCCTGTGGAAAAGCAGGACTCGGGTAGAGTAGAGATGTCTGAACGCCAAGGAAATCAGGCAGGGGCACAGACACTCCTCTCCATGTACAAGGCTCTCTCCTGCCCCGCACCCCAACTGAACATTTAGCCCCCTGGATGTGGAGGACCAGCCTACACTCATGTGACCCAGAGCAGGTAGGAGCACAGGACTGGGTGGCAGGCAGCCTGGCTTCCATTCCCAGCTCTCTGTATCCACTGGCCCAGGAACGCTGAGCAACCCTAAGCCTGAGTTTCTTGTCTGTAAAATGGAGATAATAGTATCTACCTTTCAGAATTTGTTATGGGCTAATGCATGAAAAGCACTAATCCCAGGTCCTGGCATATAGCTAAAGCTCAACAAATGGAGCTGTTACCACTGGAAAAAGTGAGCCCACATGAATTTTGAGAGTTCTGAATTTTAATATTTAGAACTGGACATCATCTGTCCTTTTAATTGAAACATTGAGATGGGCATTAAGAGACAGCACCTTGTAAGTATTTCATTAGGGGCACTGCCAGATTCGGATTCTGGCGTAGTGGTGGGGAAGGCTGGGTAGCGGCTCCCAGACTGAAGCTGAGGACCTTGGGAGGAAGTTAGAGGGACCCACGTCAAATGGACTCAGATGACAAATAGGGTCATGGGCACCGCCCTCCCCCCTCCCCCCCCCCGCCCCCTACAGTGAAACTCAGGACTGCCTTTGAAATTCTGAAGTGTCTCAGAACAGAGGGAGCAGCTGGTTTTCCATCTCTACTGGGAAGAGAACAAGCCACAACAAGAGAAGCTCTTAGGAAAAGTAACTCCCCCCAAACCAACTACAGCCAGGGCCACTCCCTCCCTCCTGGAAGGTCTTGCAGAGTAGAGAGGCCCTCTCTGTCTTTGAAAGGGAGCCACGGGGCAGCGGATGGCTCAGCTGGTTAGAGCATGAGCTCTGAACAACAGTGTTGCTGGTTTGATTCCCACATGGGCCAGTGAGCTGCACCCTCCACAACTGGATTGAAGGACAACAACTTGGAGCTGATGGGCCCTGGAGAAACACACTGTCTCCCAATATTCCCCAATAAAATTTATTAAAGAAAGGGAGCCATGCTTTTTGGAAGCAGTCATGCTCAGAGAAGGACACCAAGTGGCCTCAGGTAGCTATGCCCCGGATTTCTTAAACTAGGAAAATCCTCAGAAACGGGGCTAGTACGTCTGAGCCCAGTGAGGCTCAAGCTCTCTAGGGGAGAACCAATGGAGAAAACTTGGGGGGAGGCAGAACGGGGAGACAAAGAAACAGCCAGGGGTGACGGCCTGTGGAACTGTGGTAGGAAGAGGGGCTTACGTGTGCCTGGGCTTCAGCCTCTGGTCCCCATAGGGGATGAGGGCCACCAGCTGCTTCTCTAGCTCTGTAGAGAGAAAGAAGTGAGGGAGGATCAAGAAGTGCCCATGCAAAGTACCCCTCCACTCCACAGACTATGTTGGAAGCATGTCGCCTCTGCCTCAGGGCAGCACCGGGAGCACTGGGCTGTGCTGAAGTCAGCAGCTCAGCTTTGCCATCTTTAGAACGGAAGTGGGATTTTCATTAATGATGTGAAGAATCTCTGCAAGTCACCAGCAAATCAGAGCCTCACTACTTTGGAGGAGTCATTTGTAACTTCCTGAACCCTCAGGCACATGGTTGCTAAGGGAGCAGAGAGGCTGGAAATCCCCTGGGCTGGGGAGTGCAACCCGGGCAGGAAGGATCAGCATCTGCCCGGCCCCCCTAAAACGGGAACCAAGAGTTGGGAGACCCAACACCATTCAAGGAGACTCAGAGGGGCCTGGCCCCGGGCCATCTGACTGCTAACAGCTCTTCCTGGATTCAAGCTATTTCTAGAGCCTTGGGCCACTCACCTCGAGGGATCTCTCTACTTCCCTGGCAGGTGGGACAAGTCACAAAGCTGGCAGCAGCAACCCTTTCACAAGGCGCACAGGAAAAAAAAGACTTGCTGCTACCATTGCTGGAGTAGCTGGCAGCCTTGCTGCCAATGTCTGGGCCGTGGGGCAGGATTGACTTGTTTTCATCCTTCTGAGAACCCAGCTGGGAGAACGTCTCACCCATCTTTCAGGGGACTTTTTCACTAATGAGAAAAGAACAAAGTTCAATGCTACGCCTGTTAGCACTGATGTTGAATGTCGCTCTGGTTTTAGGTTCTCAAGATTGGCAAGGAGTCCCAGCACAATTTCAGCAAGTTCAAGCCTAAGGAAGTCAGGGTATGGGAAACTGAGCAGTTACACAGAACTCTCAGGTCAGGAAGCTCAATGTACTTCAATTCCTTCCATCTCAATCTGCCTACAAGAAAGAAAAGCAGAAGTTATTTCACTTCAAGGGAGCTCTGTAAGTAAATGGCAGAGCACTTATTTTTTTCTGGGAAAGGAGCTGAGCATTCACTTTAACAGGAGTCAGTAGGATAGGGCGGGGCACAGCAGTGTTGTCTTCCTCTACATGACAGCTCTGAAGAAGTCTCTAGAAATGCTTGAGGTTTCCCATCCTGGTGTGGAAGGAAAGCTTTCAGTCCTGACCCTGAACAGGTGAAGGCTTTAATAGGCAGGCAGGGATGCTTTTGAAACAAGAAAGAGAAAGGAGGCTCGACTGGTCACAGGTGAGGCTAAGAACCCTAAAATAATCCTGGAAGGCAGCACAAACGTCTTCCTCATTGCTTCCTGAGGTGGGGTAGGAAAGAATGCCTGGGGGAGGGGCGTAGCAATGCCAGCCAGGGTCTGTCCTTCACTAGGAAAGGCCAAAGCTAAATCCAGGTTCTTCCCCCAAAACTCAAAAGAGTGGTGGCAGAAGGAGTGGGCATGCTGAAGCGCACTCAGCCCTTCCTGGGCTAAAATAAAGGGAGCCTCACCTGGGTCAGGTCTGGGATCCCGGGCTCCTCCCAGCTGCGAGAACAGAGATTGGGGAGTGCCTCCACCCTCTACAGGGAGGAGGGTCTGTAGGGCAGGCTGGCCCGAGGACCACGGGCTGGGCCGGCCAGGGCAACCGGACCCCTTCAGCAGAGTCCTGGGGGAGCCAATGCGCAGCGCTGCAGGGAGCAGGGAGCAGCCTCCCCGGAGCGCCAAGCTACTTTCCGCCCTACCAGGTCTCGGCTAGAGATCCGGAGTAGGGGTGGGTTTGACAGCTGACGAAGAGGCTGGAACTTCATTCAGGGAGATTTCACGTCCCGCCAGACACCCCAAGAGGCTGGTTGGTCGAGCTTGGTAGCCGCGTGTCCCAGTGTTGGGCTAGGAGGAGGCACAGAGGTGCCTTGGCCCTTGCCTCCCAACGGGAAAGAAGGGGGCCGGGAGCGCCTTATCCCCGGCGGACCGCACCGACAGAAACAGCGGCAAGCAGAATCGAAAGTGCGGGAGCCAGGGCATCGCTCCAAGCTTTGACTCCGTGCCTGGGGAAGCTCCGCCCCTACTCCTCCGGCCCCGCCCCCACCCTCCCAAGGCCCGGTCCCTCTAGACACAACCCCCGGAAACAGTCTCAGCTCTTCAAAGGTCACCCAGGCCCTGGACACTGCTTCCGCAAGGACCAGCCAATCCAGGTAGGCGTTTCAAAGAACCTTTATTTCACCATTCTTTCAGCGGTTATGCACAAGTACAATGACACGGATGACCGGACTCCAGGGCCTTCCTGGACCCTTACAACTCAGATGGTCAAGACAGGTCCCGCCTCACATCAACCCAATTAATTACACTCATCCTGCCGCTCAACCTCTACCCAGAAGCCCAGATAAAAACGTTTTAAATAATGAACAGCCTGGTTGGCTTGCAGTCTGAATCCTGGCTTATTTAATAGCATTCGAGTGTTATACTGTAAATAAACATTATGGCTAATGATTAATTAAATTCATTCATTATAAATACCAACCAGGTTAAATAATACTATTTTACTATCCTTCCCCCTTTGGGCTGGGGGTCAGATTCTTCTTTTTCTGGAAGTCATTTTCATGAACATACCCTCTAGTGTTTTTTGTAATCTCTTCCTTCACCAACTGTACCCAAGACTCCCTTCTGTAAACAGAGTGAGGACCTGCTCCCCTGGAAGCAAGCTCATCCTGGGGTTAAACCAAAACTTTTCAGTGTTTGCCCCCATCTAAGTTTTGCAAAACACCAGCTTCTTCCTGTTCTAGACTCCAGGGCTAGAGAGCCTTGAACAGATTTCAAACATTCAGGAAGTCATCACGATTTCCTATGCCTCATGCACACTCGTTTGCCCACCCCTGAGCTTTTCTGACATTAACACAGAAGCCTGCCTTTCACTTGTCACGTTTCTATTTCCCCCCACTTTACTGTAAATAAGATCTGTCCTGACATAAGAAAAAAGGTAACTGTTAAATTTGCTTTTTCCTTTGTTTTTTTCTTTCTCTGTAAGATTAGCAAAATATCTTACACTACCCAAATTTTTTCCCTTAAAAAGAAAAATGTATGCAAAATTACTACAACAGACACTGCTCAATGCCACTACTGTGGGTGGTTTAATTAGCACACTCCCCCCTTCTTTCACTGAAGTGGAGAGACTCAGAAGGTAGATATTCTTAAATGCATCAATGGGCATCAAAGAATGAGAGTTAATTCTTCAAAACAACTTTCAGGGTTAATTTCTTTAAAAAACTGACAACACATAACCCCATAAAAACATCCACATTAACCAAGAAAAATACTCAACTTCAATACAAGCGGAAAGGAAAACGAGTCTATAGAAAGTTCAAGTTATACTCCAATGCACTAAAATGGAGAAAGGAGTTTTATCCAAAAAAATTGAAAAGCTGTCTTCCTACTATTCATTCAATGTCTAAAGTGAAAACTTACGTTCTGGTCTCTGATTTGCTCCAAAAAATACTGTAATACAGGTATCGTCTTGATAATTCAGTGATGGGCTCTATATAGATTCATCAGATTAAAAAATAAACAAGGGCTTCTACCCTGCACCCCAATGACAGAATAAAGATCATCTCCGAGCAGCAGGCAAAGTTATTTAATACATGGTCACTCCTCAATAGCGCTGGCTGTACCAGTCGTTGTTGTTGACCTGAAGGAGTTCTGTGACAACCTGCAGGATGTTGTAATTGTATTTCTTCAGCAGTCTCAGGTTCAGCTGCCTGTCACAGAATCCCATTTCAAAGAGATGGGCCATCAGGGCTGCTGTCTGATCTTCGGAAACTATTGGCTGTGTAGTCAAGAAAAGCAGAGTAACATTTTTTGAATAATTTACGTGTTTATCTTGTAAGTCATACTTATCCTTCCAGATTTATTCAAAATATTAGGTAGTTACATGCAAGGGTATGGCACTGCTGTCCACCTGATAGTAATGGGTCATTTGAGGGGGGAAGAATGATGGGGAAGGCTGTTTTGGATGAGGTATGGTTTGTACCCGAAACCTGGCAAGTAGTGAACTGTCCTTAGAATTAGGAGGGAGCTTCAAAGGGGGCTTTCAGAGTATCCTTTAGCCAGATGAAAGAAAAGATGAAAACAAGCTCTGGAAACCCTTAAATAAAGCAAATCGTGATGATGGTATAAGGGAAGAGACTGGAAGTTACTATTGGAAATTTAGTCAGGTATTCAAAAGAGCTGGACCAAAAAACTGCTTGCAAAATTATATTCTGGGTGACCTTCCTTGGCTTTTATTTTTTTAAGAATAGAAGTAATCCAGGTAAGAGGGAACTGACATTCATTTGTCTTTCTTTGGGCCAAGCCCTGTGGTGGACATATAACCTTCCTAAATCCTCGTAACACTTGCAGTACCCTAACTCTTACCATTTACTTACCAACTGTGTTATCAATTCCCTTATTTATGAAAACGGAGATAACAGAATACCTCCTATTTTGCAGGATTGATGAGAGGATGAAGATGAGAAAGTATGTAAATGTGTTGAGCACAATCTCTGGCACTTCCCTCTACACCTAATTCCACTGTTCCCTTCTTACCTCTTATTTCAGAATAAATTACCCATCCTTCTTTCCATGTTAATCCCTTCCACACATACTTTGCTTTGTATCTCATTACACCACCTCAGAAATCTTTTTCTATTAATTATCCTTTCATCTTGACTGTTAACCTTCGCTACTGGCTCACCCATCTTTAAAAATGTTGCCCTCTGTCTACGAAGTGTGATCACAAAGTATGGTGAATGTTTAAATAAAAAAAAAAAAGTATTACGGTGGAAGACACATTGCCATTAATCCCCCTCAGAATACTCCCTCTCCAAACACACTTAGCCTATAGTCCTTGCCACTTTCTGAAGCAGTTCTGGAAGTCCTCTTTTGTGTCTTTAGTTGTGCTGTTGTGGCTGCTTCAATGTCCTGAATCGAGTCTAAACGTTTACCTTTCATGGTAATTTGGACTTTGCGGAAGAGCCAGAAGTCACACGGTGCCAGATCCAATGAATAAGGTGGATGAGGACACACTGTGATGTTTTTATTTGACAGAAATTGCTGGACAAGAAGCAATGTGTGACACGGAACCTTTCTCATTGTGATCAACAAATAAGATGAATGCTGCTGCCCAGTGCCACCCAACAGGAAGGAAGGGGTCTTCAATACAGGAAGCTGTGCGTTGAACCTTAGTAACAGTGTGTGACAAGTTTCAGCTTGTTCGGTGCAGTCAGTCAGGTGTGAACTACATTTGAGAGAAGGTGTGTTTTAAATTGTGTCATAAATCATCCTCCATCACAACAACGCTCTTGTGTCACACATGGCTTCTGGTATATCGCAATTTCTGTCAAATAAAAACACTATGGTGTGGCCTCGTCCACCTTATTCACTGGATCTGGCTCTTTTCCATAGTCAAAATGATTCAGGACATCAAGGCAGCAATGACAGCACAATTAAAGACACTCATGAAAGAGGACTTCCAGAACTGCTTCAGAAAGTGGCAAGAACGATGGGATAAGGGTGTTTGAAGCGAGGGGCAGTATTTTGAGGGGGATTAATGTGTAACGTGTCTTACTGTAATACATTTTTAAAAATTTAAACATTCACCATATTGTTTGATCACACCTCATACGCAGCCTAGCTTTCTCTTTCCCCCTCTATAAACCAGCTAGCTGAAAGTGAGGCATACTGGCACTCTCAAAGTCCTCTCCACCCGTTCACATTTCTCCGCGGCCTCTGGCGCTGTTGCCATGTCCTCCTCATTGAAACTCCCTTCCCTAAGCTCCAGCAAGAACTCTCCTCATGTGTCTCCAAGTTCTCAGTCTCTTTTCAAGGCCCTCTTTTCCATGATCCTTAAAGGCTGCTTCTTGCTTTACCCATTCTTTCTGGAAAATCTCATCGAATCACATGGCTCCGGGCACATCACCCATATACAAGTGTGTTTATCAGTTTATCTCCAGGCCAAATCTCTCCCATGACCCAGGTGTACTACATATCCAGCTATACTCTGGATAACTTTACCTGGCTGTACCTCAACTCCAACACTACGTAAAACTGATTTAATTTTCTTCTCCTTTTGCCCAAATATATCCTTCTACCTGCATGTTCTTTTAATGAATGGACTGCTGACTGCCTAAGCCAAAACCAGGATTTATCCTTGACTTATTTTTAGCCATTTAATCACGGTCTCCAAGTTCTCTTCTACCCTTCTTTTCTACCTACACATGGATTCTCAAATGGATTTGTCAGCTCTACCAGCCTCTACTCTAGTGATCTTACTACAAACAATTCTGATCATGTTAATTACTTCCCTAAATCCCTTCAAAGGCTCCTCCCACTAGCCTTCGAATAAAATAAAATAAAATCCAAACCACTAACATAGCATCCCACTTACATAGTTAAGGTCTTTTCTCTTCTTCCTTTTCTCAAACCAAATTCACCTTCCAGACTTATATTTCCAAGTCCTTTTACTGGCTACGTTGTCTACAATGTCCTTTTTATCCCTCTTTCCTGGCAGTTATTTTGTCCTTTAGAACTCAGTTCAGGTATCACCTACCAGGAAGCTTTCCCTGGCCCCACTTAGGGGCCCACACCAGGGTGAGGTGTTCTATCTTTCGAGAACAGTATCTTATTAGATACCAACCAGTATCTTATACTCGACTGTAAATGTCTGTCGTTTCCCACTGTCTATGGGCAAAGACTGGTGTCCTACTCATCTGGTAGTGTTGGCACCTGGAAGAGCTCCCACACATAGTAGGTCCTCAATAAACATTAGGTCTTTTTCCTTTCCTCGCTTAAGAAACTTGGCCAAAGTCATACAGCTAGAAAGTGGTGGCGTTGTGTGTTAACCAAAGACTAAAACTGTAGAAAGGAGTATTTCTACAATGCCATGCTACTCTCCATCCCAGGCATATGTCGTCATTTTCACTGATGACTTGGATTTGGTTCTGGAAAATAAAACATGCACTGACCTGTGCAGTGATTGGTGGCCCAGCAAACAAGGCCTTGTATGCAGAGGCAGCAACAGACAAAGCCCCCTTTACCAGTCCTCCAGCAATGCTGCTCCCATGGTGGTGGTGGTGCCTGCAGAGGAAAACCAAATGATCTCCCTGAAGAAACACACACCATTATCTTCCTGTAAGATGGTCTAGGCTCTAATCCTTGAAAGAAAACAAGATTTCCTTGAGAAAAAACTCAGATGTAAAAAGAGAATGGAATTGTTTGCGTATCAGTTTTATAGCTAGGGTTTGATGGAGGGCCCAGCTCTACTGCTGTTAAGATATGGGCACTGCAGAAAACATGCCACTCTGGTGAGCATGCCAGCTTTCAGTCCCAGCTGAAAATTAATGTGGTCAAAGGCACAGTGGGGCATTGGTAGTCTGTCTACTCAATTATCATCTCAGAGGAAACATCTCCCAAAGGAAATGAGATTTTTCTGGACGCTACCAGGAGCCCACCGTGGCAGTGCTCTGAGAGCAGAGGCAGGTGTGTCTAAAAGTGACTAAGATGCAGAGTGGGCTTGACCTTCCTGCCTTCTCCTCTGGTACGAAGGGTGAGCTGAATTTAAGGGCACTTCTTGCTGGTCTGGAATGTGAACACTCTTAAAACATCAACTTTAGCCGTTTGGTGTTGCTCATGAGTTCGAGGAGAAGAAAGAGTAAGGAATGATGGCTCTCCCCTGCTCTCTGGGGTGGCACATGCTCTGAGAGGCTTGTCTAAGCAGAAGCAACACTAGAATGACTCTCGCTTCTGAAGAAGAGGTTGCACAAGGTGCAGTTACCTTGAGTGGTCGTAACTCTTCTGTCTGCTGTTCACAAGTCCTGATGAGCCTCTGGGCTCTAAAAGCAAAAGAGCTGTTGGTTAGATGCAGCATCCGTAAGCGCTGTGTTTCCTACCTCACAACAAGGCTGTTTTTTGAGGCAGGTGGTAATCTGATCACAGTATTTAAGCTTTGTTTGTTTTTTCATTTGGGAAAATTTTCAGGTGCTTTCAATGATAAGGAAACCTGTCCAGAATGCAATGCCAGGTGACTGTTGATTGAACCTGGAAAATTAATTCTATAATCCTATCATACTGATTTATTAAAGTACTTTTAGGTTTTGTTTTTGAGGAAGAGTGGACTTTGAGGGTCTACTGACAACTTCAAGGTGCTATTCACCTGCTGAACCACTGCAAGGTCACAGTGAGGACACGTGGAGCTGGGGCTAGCCCCTAGACTGGTTTGGCTCCGAAGCCTGTGTTCTTTCCACTACAGCACAATGCCGACCTCTGTGAGTTCTCATTTAAATAAACATTAAGCTAGAGAGTAGAAAAATAAAAAAGGCTATGGGGGAGGAGAACAGAAAGAATGAAAGGGCAAGTTTCTAAAAGATGCCAAGAACCACAAAGATAGAGCGCCTATTTTATACCTGGTTTCCATGAAAAGGGAGCATACAAAGAGAGAAAGCTCAGGCTGGTCATTACCTCCTCTGATCTGATCAGGGACTGAAGACACTTCTGGTATGGTAACTGGTAAATCCACTTCTGGGGAGCCATGACGCTGGGCACAAGGAGGGCTCCTTCAGAAAGACACAATATTGAAAGTAAGTTGAAAAGGCACCCGTGGTAACGGTGAGGAAACAGTGAACACAGCACAGCAGTGCCAAATTCTCTACAGAGGCGTCACATTTCTGATCCAGATCACATGTCTGAAATTAGGGATCAGGTAAGAAGGGCTCATTCTCCTTCTGGTTTTCCTCTTCAGCCACAGTCAAGCTAGAAACACTGGCTTCCATCTAGTCACTTCCCCCTACATTAAGTGGTGCTGATAAAGGGAAATATCTAGCTCCCTGGGAGAATGGTTTAGTCAAGGTTTCACCATTTTCCGTGCTATGAGAGAGCAATGACAGACAGATCCAGTAGAGAATGAAAAATAACTTCTACCTGGTTTTATAGTATACTTCCTCCATAACAGATTAAACTTCCTAGTTATACTTTCTTTGCGGTAATACAAAAACGAGTTTCTGCTGCCTTTGCCCATGAATCAACAGAACAAGGAGGGAAGGTCCAGGGATGCTTGTTATTTACAAATTGGCTCTCTACGATCAAAACATAAGTAGATGACACTCAGATAATTAAGGTTAACTAAAACAAGTATTGTTTTGAATCCAGAATCCACAAATACTGGAAGTAAAACTTTTATTCATCTAAATTCAAACTTTACTATGGGAAATAGTCTCTCCCAATGCTGACAAAAAAAACAGGTTTTGAGATCAAGTTGATTCCTCTCTTTATTCCACCTCTGAAGAACAGCCCAGCCGAGGGGGGTGTGGATGGTACCTGGGCAGCTGAGGTGGAGGCCCCACCACCTCTGGGGTTAGGGGCACTGTGTCCAGAGTCTGTGAGGTCATGAGGATGTCATTGATGCTGTGCCCCTGCGGCTGGTTCTCCCCTCCAGGGGGTCTCTCCACCTCGACTGGTTCCTGCCCAGCCTCAACCCTAGGCTCGCCTTCAGCCCCTCGCTCCAGGCCTGGCTGTGAGAGTGCGGAGCTGTACATGGAGTCCGCCAGGGGGCGGCTGGTGTCAAAGCACTCAGGCAGGATGATGATGTAATCCTCTGAGGAAGCAGAGGACTGACTCTGAACTTCATCTTCGAGTTCATCCTCCTCCTCTTCCTCCTCCTCCTCCATGACAGCTTCTTTCTCAGCAATATGGACAATCTCCTCCCTCTCGTCTCCAAGTGGTCCCTCTCCAGGTGAGGCAAATTTCACTAAAGGATGAAAGCAACCAATTTTAAGGTATAAGTGAAAAGGAGGTCCTGGTGCTACCCTTATCTAGTGAAGCCTTGTGGGTCATAAGCTACAATTACACAAGTCAGAGGAGAGGGACGAATCAGAGGGGAGGGGCTGCTGCTGGAACCACAGTCATGGCCACATTCTACGTCTGAAGCCTAATGCAAAGCTGGACAGAACCGAAGCTCACAAAAATAGGGTAGGCAGAAACATCCAGGCTTTTGAGAAAACACAGTGAATCTTAAAACAAGGAGGCCCCATCCCTTTTTTTCTTCACGTTATGGTTAACATAATGAGATGGGGGGCAAAGCAAAACTGATCTTCTAGCTTACAGTGCTATAAAAAGAGAAACTGTTAGGTGGTGAATATTGTAGGACTGTATGCCTACTTTACTCCTCTTTAAAGTAACGAGCAATCATGGTAGAAAATTGGCAAAACATGGATGGCTGAGGGAAAAAGAAGTACCTATAACCCTAGAAATAACTACTGTGAACATTTTGGTGTTAAGTCCTTCCAGGGTTTTTTGTTATGCATTTATACATAAGTGTGTGGGGGGCAAATGTGTATTTTAAACAAAAGTGAGACAAATCACATTTAAAGGTATAGGTCAAACTTCATTACAATAAACAAGAGATTTCCTGTATTATTCTGATGAACTTGAAAATTGAGTTTTTGGATAGTTCTTGAAATACACAGTATTGGTCCTACCTATCTGGTATCTAGAAATTTCTGTTAGAAAGGAATTTATTACAGCAGAATTGAACCCTGAGAAACTTAGTCTGGTAGTCCTCCTTCTGCCCACTATTTCCTGGCCTGTTGCCCTTGGAGAAAGGAGACAACTCAGCCACCACGGGGGCGGTTTCTGCTCAGGAGCTCTGTCAACTTACAGGAAGGCTCTAGGCAGCACAACTGGCTGCTGTTCCTGTGTGGTCTGCAGCTGTAATTCTGCCCGAGAAAGTGCAGAAATTAGTTATGGTGGCTGCTTTGCTCCTGATGCTATCATTAAAACAGCCAGGTACAGTATGTGGAATCTAAAGAAACTATGATCTGAATTCTAACAAAGCTCACCCTACCTCCACTGTCAGTGAAGAGCATTCTACCTCCTCAGGTCTGACAGTCACAATTCAGGCACCACCCTGCTAGGAGGGGCAATTCAGGGACACTCACTGAGCAGTGACTTCTGTCTGCAAGGCGGGTTGTGGTCAGGGGCGGCATCCAAGGTAAGGGATCGGATTACAGTCTCACACACAAACTGGGTCCCACTCAGGTCATCTTCTGACTCCTCCATGGAAGCGAGATTGTCAGCCTTCCTCTTTACTGACACTGTGGAATCTGAAAGACACAGACCTTGTCTGCACTTGGTGTTTAAAGTGTTGAGGAGCTTTCTGCAGTCATGCACCCATGCTGATGCTATGCCATGAAATAGCTGTGATCTGTGCCATGTGAAGGGGAGGAGACTTGCAAACATGAGATGCTACAGAAAACCCATTCACACGCTAAGGTCAGGTTAGTAGGGGGGTATGTGTGAAAAAACAGGGTGTGCTATGCAAGAGGGCGCAAATACTTTACAAATATTTAACCCCTTACCAGGAAGTGCTTTAAATCCCGCCCCTTCACTCTCTTCCTGTATCTGCCCCAAGCCTGGCTTCTCTATTAAAGGACTGTCATGTGGCAGAGGAGACATGCAGGGAGTCATATCTGGAGAATAAAGACAGGAGAACCATCAACCAAGAGAAAGCATCACATCGTCAACAGTCAGTGTCCAGAAGCAGCAGCTCACCAGCTTCTTGCCTCCTGCAGGGCTAAAGTAAACCTGGGTATGCTTCAAGGCCTGTTGTAAAGAATTTCTGCAGACTATTAGGTGTGCAAGTATCTCAGACAGACCAATCAATGCAGAAAGGATCATAAATAGTTGTTTGGCTTGGAAGGCCATGGCCAAGACAGAACTATGAAAGTAAAGGAACAAAAGAACACAATAGCTAGAGGAAAATGGGGAACAGGGTCCTTTTACAGGGGAGAGGCCTTACACAAACTTTACTGTTGCCTGACAGGGAAAAGGAGAAAAATGGATCCATGGGTGTAATTTTAGTAACACATCCTGGGAGAAATTCTTGCCACCTACTTTCTCAGAATAAAATCTAGAATCTAGGTTGTAGTGCTTCTGTGCCTATTAAGAAAATAAACAAGGTGAACTGAGGGACAGTCTTACCCACAGGGGTGTTGTGGGGCACTCTCTCCAACTCTTGGACAATGTTTATATCCAACAGCTCAAAGGACAGCAGATCCTGGGAGAAAAAAACAAATGGCAGTGTTAGGCTACCTGCAGTCCACACTGGAGCCATACTTTGTCTTGATGGGACTTGAAGGCCATTGAGCTCCACACCATCCTAGATTCAACTCTGTTCAAATTCATGACTCACCTCACTCAAGTGAAAACAAGAAGAGTTAAGTGGGAACTAGACATTCAAATAACTAAATGGCAGGAAAGAGAAAATGCAGTGGGGGAAAGGTGAGCCTGTGGGCAGAAATGAAGAGGCAACTAAAGGAAGTTGTGGCGAAGCACAAGATTCTCAATTCAAAGAGGAAACACCTAGTTTAGAAATTGCTTCCACAGATCTCCTTGCCATGCAATGCATCTGACTGATTCAAAGTGGGCATTGTTGCTAACTTTCTGGGCACCATCTGTGGCTACACCACCTTCTCTTCAACAAGGTCAGCACTCTTTCCCCACTGCTTTCTGTCCCTTCCCCTCAAAGCGCTCAATCTTCCACCTGGGCAGTCAGAAGGTCCACAGATGGGATGTAGAGCTCCCTCTCGCTGGCAACATTTTTTGTCTTCTGTGGGATGCAGGTTCCTGTCCCTTCTGACTGCTCAGTTTCTTCACCAAGCTGAATTTCTTCTTTAGCCAGAAGAAAAGCTTCCTACAGAGACAAACCATGGGAACAAATTTTAGGCCCTTAACAGAACTCAAAAAGGCAAGCTGACATTGCCTCCCTAACAACAAAACACTGCTGCACCTCTACATGTTTTAAAACATTTTGTTCCCATATAGTTTTAGACTTACAGGAAAGTTGCAAAAATAATACAGAGTTCACTTATCACCACCTTCACCTAGCATCCAACAATGACAACTCAGATTAACCATACTAACAATAGTCAAAACCAGGACATTAACCCTGGGTAACAGAATTTAAATAGTAAACACTCTTAAAAAAGTGCACAATACAGGGAAGTTGCCTGAACAAAAACAAAAAAACAGTGCACCACGTAACAACCAGGGCAAGACTTTATTAGTACTTTGAGAACACACACAAGGGACACTCAGGAGAGATGAATGTTAAGCAGCAAAGCCACAGGTCCAGCAGTTCCACAAGCCAGCAAGGCAGCCCTGCTTTCCCTAGTGCAGCAAAGAGGCTGGTCAGGCACCGTAACGGAGAGACATACAAGCACTGAGGGATGCCGGCACCAGATCCTAAGGACACGCAAATAAAGCCCCCGACGAGTAGGCCTAATGTAAGCATATCCATGTTTTGGGGGGAGGAGGAGAAGCTAGCCATTCCAGATTTCTGAAAGAACGACCATTTGTGAGCGGGCTCTTTTAGTTCTGGTCACCCCTTCAAATGCTCACCTCTTGCTCGCAGGTGAGATCACCAGTTTTGCTTGAGCTGATCATACCCCTTTCAATGTTATCAGAGCTCTCCGTGGAGGGGAAAGGGTCCACTATGATACTGCACCAGACCCGAGGCCCAAACTGCTGGCCTTTGTGAGAAAGACGCCAATGGGAAGTGTATGTTCCCTCCAGGGCTGGGGCAATGAACTCCACAGACACAATTCCCACATGGCCGGCCTTCAGGCAGGGAACCAAAACATCCTTCTTTTCTGTAGAAGCCAAAGTTAGGTTTCCCCACATGAACTTGAGCTAAAAAGAACAGTGGCAACAGAAAAAAAGCTTGTCAGCTGAACATTCTGTCACTTCAAATCATTTCATCTTCACATTTTTGTGGGAAAAATACCTTTGTGTCTGTACTCCACTTTACATTTCCCGTGTTTTTCATCCTCCAGTGTTTGATAAACTTGGTTCCTGGCTGAAGGTGAGTCCCATCAGGCAAATTCTCATCCACAAATGCTGCACTGAGGGTTGGCATAACTGGGGCACAGGGCTGCAAAGGGAGCCTGAACAGAAATTCAGATACTCAGTCACTTGCTGTTGGATGTGATGGCTTCTGAATATCCAACACTGGTTCAAGAAGCTGACTGTGACTCTTGAGGATGTGTAACGCATCTGCCTTAAAAGTAATACTAATAACTTTTAAAAAAACAGAGGACAGATCTGACACCTGAGCTTAAAAGCTATGGTGGGGACAAATACAAGGTCCATAAATAAAACTACTAGAGAGTCAGGCTATTAAAATATTTGCTCCTTTTGCTTCAAATCCAGACTGCCTCCAGTGAAGAGAGGTCACACCAGCCAGTTCTGAACCAGCCAGTTCCGAACCTATCTTTCTGAAGAAGGCAACAGAGCAAGTGTCAAAAACAACTACTTAACCACTCATTAAAAATGCTAGGATCAGAGAACAGGAAGTTTTAAGGGTTGGGGTTTAGGGGGCTGCCAGTAAGTAAGATAGAAGTTGACTGAAGGTCCAGTCTTACAGGGCTGGACTTCAAGTGTGGCTCCCACCCTTGCCCTGGGCTTACATCAGGGTGTTAGCCTGCAGCAGGCTCTCGGGTCGGCCCAAAGGAGACTTGGGGCTCTGGAGTCCATGGATCGAATTCCATAGATGAATCTTCCTGTGGAGTTTAAGCTGCTTTTTAAGTTCCTTGACCTCTGCTTTACGCTGTTTCTTCTCAGCTCGCAACCTTTGCTTTTCTGCTTTAAGAAAGTTCTTGTCAACCTGTTTCTGGAGCCTGAGAGATAACAAGCGAGTCTTAAAAACAAACCTCACATATAATCTTGAAGCTATTTTGAGCCACTTGTAGTCTCATCATGTGAGCTTGCTGTTTAGTTTCTTAACCTCTTCCTATAGTTCTCATTTCCATTTCATTAACTTTAAATAAGTGTCGCCATCACTGCGTATCAATTAGAAATGAACAGGAACTAAGGAGACTATTTGTAGTTTTGTGATTCACAGTCTGTCACCAGAAGCAAGAAGCCAATCAAGAACAAGCATCCTATGTACACATGGTTTACCTGGCTTGTTCCAGAGCAGCAGGAAGACGAGGAGTAGAAAGCCTTGAGTGAGAGAATGGTTCAGAGGAACCCTCAACAGGTCTCCGCAACTTTAGCAGGACATGGTTGGAGTCGTGGGCATATGGTCTTGATTCACAATCTTCACAGATATTGTAGGATGGGCAGAGGCTATGGGGAAAAGGGCACAGTGAGAAGTTCCTGAGGGAGATATGAGACCAGGCTTCCATATCTGCTCTATTACCAGCTAGATGCCCATCTCAGCATGCCACCCAACTATGCCATGTCTCAATCTTCCTCATTAATAAAATGAGGACAATAAATATTTAACCTATATCTATTTCAAAGGACAATCGATGGGAGGAAACAAAATATGAAAGCATTTGGAACAACGGGGAGACAATTTTTGGTGATCTGTTGCCACGCAGCAGCCTAGCCATCTGTCTCCATGTACCTGCCCCTAAAGAAAGGAGAGTCTGTGACACGGATCCTTTCAGGGACTTTGCTTCACCTTTGTGTTTGCACCTTATGCCTCCCTGTTTGGCCCCAAAAAGATGGCTGGTCAGCCAATGACGAGTAAGATTCCCCACAGGGGGTGGGGGGACAACTCAAGCCAGGCGCAGTCGAGTGGGGACCAACAGGAGAACCCACAGGGTTCAGCGAGGCGGGCACAGCCCCCCATCTTCCCCAGGCTAAGGAAAGCCTCTGCCTCAGTGGCTGCATTCCTTCCCAAAACCTGCAAGGGAAGTGATTCAATGATGTGCTTTCTGTCTATTCATATGCATATAGGTTTTGTCCCTTGGGGAAGTACACACATCCTGAGACTCAAAGTTCAGCTGCCTGCAGGCAAGGGTGATTGGCTTGAATCAGTTTCCTATTATAATGTATAGGATTCACAGATCTTGAGATTGACAAGCTTTATCTCCTTTACTTCCCCACCTAACTAATAAAAGCTAATGCATAGGCCCAATTAGGCACCCAGTCCTTGAGGCTGCAGGTCCCTTGGACCGGCTTACACTCTATTCATGGCTACTGTCTTTTCTTAACCCTGCGCTGCCCTCCTCGCTCCCCACAACCCTTGTCGCACGGGACACGACAGTGATCTAATTTTGTTTTGGGGGACATAATTTTGTCTGGCTCTGTTAATTCAAATGTGTATCTGAACACAACAATCTGAATAGTTACCTTTCAAATAGTTATTTTTTTTCAAATGGTTTTTTTGTTGTGGGTGAAGAATAGCTTGTTTCCAATCCAGAGCTGTTTTATCTGATGCTCAGAGATAGAGTACACCCAATTTCCCTTTACCGACCCTGAATGCCAGAAGGCCTGTTCTAAGGTCTACCAAGAGTTATTCACCACCGCTACTGCTTACCTGCACTGGTAGCGCACACCAAAGATCCTCCTTTGGCAGCTGCTGCAAGCAATATGCCAGTTGAACTGGTTTTCTGGCAAAAACAGTGTTTCCTCTGATATAGGCATTGAGACTTCTGAGGGACAAGAACCCAAGGATGGGTTCTGGAGGACAAGCTTCTCGTGTAATTTCTGTTCAAGCTTCTCAACCGTTTCTTTAACCACTTGCTCTCTGAACTAGAATACAGAGCAGAAGATGGGGGGAAAAATCCCTTAGTTCCAATACTGGAAAAAGCACGAAGATATCAAATAGACCTGAAACCTCATCATCTCTGATATAAGAACAGGAGTTAATAGCTATTAAAAAAGTGGACAGAAACATAGCAAAAGAAGGTCTATTTCTTCCATAGCTAAACGGGTTCAAAAAATGTCAAGAAATCCTTTAGATAAATAAATCTCCAACTTTTCCTTCTCAAGCATAGAGATTTGTCCCTTTCCCTTACATACATCCTTAGAATTAAACTTCTCCTTTTTCTGGTACAGCATTGCACAAGTTAGGAGCTTTATTGACTAGAACTGTCCAGTTTGGAAATTATTAGCTCTCAGAGGCAGCAGCCATCTGAGTTTGGCTTTCTATTTCTACCACATTCCACATATTGCTGCTAAAACTCAAGCCAGAGAGAACACTCACTGTCTCCAGGTAGCTCGTGAACCAGTCTGGGGGCTTGTCTTGAGGTTGGTCTGTGTCACATGGAGCAAGTGGAAACTGCTGCAAGAAAACACAATCCAAGATCTTGGAGGTTACTTCTATTTCTACTTAAAGGAAAACAAAGTCTCTGTGTCACCCTATTTGCTCTCTACAGTACTACTACTGTTACCAGTTTCAAAAAGTCAGACAGAGATGGTCACCATAACTCCCAATCTCTAATGAAGAACTCAAATCTTACATACACCAGAGATGATGAGACATGATTAGAAAAATTCTAGAGACAGGTCCATTTCTTTCATACCTGTGCTGCAGGCTCCTCTGGGGTCTTCATGTCTGATCCCAAGATTCTCACCAGTGAAGAATAATGTGCAAGTGGCTTCTTCCCCGCCCTGGCAACTAGTTGTTTTTCTGCTACAGCTGGGGGTGGGGCTTCATCAAAAACATGGTAGCCTTCATGGACTTGCATCTGCAGTTGGTTTCCCTGCTTGACTGCCATCTGACAGCATACGTTATGAAATAAAAACATATCGTGATTCTCCTTTCCCAAGTGAAAATTCAAAGAGGTGTGGTGAATTATGCTGGAAAATGTTTGTTTTATTAAATCAAATGACGTGTTAATACTCAGCTTCCTGTTTCTTTGCCAAGAATGTTAATTAGGAATAATTTTGTTATTAAAAACACAAAACTAGGTTTTTAGTGCAGTACTTTATTAAGTGAGATGTTTTCATTAACTGGGTTACTACTTTTCTGTTTAACTGGTTTTTATGTAGGACTTCAGTTATGGATTTTAATCTCAACTTTTCAAAAAAGTCAATCCCAGCCTATCAGAACCCAAGAAACTTAAAGCTATATCCTATAATTGAGCATTTATTTTCCCACTAAGAATAGTATTTTGGAAAGCATGCTTAAGCGATCACCTCTTTTTGAAGAGCATCTTCTTAAAAATCCTATTTTGAAAATTCTACTTCAAGGAGCATTGGTGGTTCAATGAAGGTTCTCTAGTATCTAAGAGATTAGGGTCAAGTCCATGGGGTTCTTGCTTCCCGCACTTGTCACCCAGTGACAAGACTATTCTTAAGATTCCATTTTAAAATAGCATCCATGGCCAATAAGTTTGAAAGATATTATTTAGATCAGTGATCAGTAAACTTTTTAAAGGGCCATATAAATATTTCAGGCTTGCAGGCCATATAGTTTCTTTCAAAACTACTAAACTCTAGGTGGCTGGATGGCTCAGTTGGTTACAGCACAAGCTCTGAACAACAGGGTTGCCGGTTAGATTCCCACATGGGCCAGTGAGCTGTGCCCTCCACAACTAGATTGAAGGCAACAAGCTGCCGCTGAGCTGCTGGATGGCTCAGGTGGTTAGAGCGCAAACTCGTAAAAACAGGTTGCCGGTTCAATTCCCCATCCGATGGTGGGCTGTGCCCCCTGCAACTAACATTGAAATCGGCGACTGGACTTAGAACTGAGCTGTGCCCTCCATAACTAGATTGAAGGACAACGACTTGGAGCTGATGGGCCCTGGAGAAACACATTGTTCCCCAATATTCCCCAATTAAAAAAACAAAAAAACCCAAACTACTCCACTCAGCTATTGTAACACAAAAGCAGCCAGGGACAATACAGAATGAATGGGCATGGCTGCATTCCAAACAAATTTTATTTATAAAAATATATGGCTAGCCCACTGGCTATAGTTTGCCAACCCCTACTCTAGACCATAAATCAAGAAGCTTTTAGTAAAATGTGTGGTAGAGACTATGGAAAAAATTGCTCAAGAAATGACTATTATGGAATGTTTCCAAATATAAACATAGGATCTTAAATAGTAAATAGTGTTATATATAATACACAAAAAGTCTTGCTTCATGGAGCAAACAGGCTTCTACAAACTCTAGACTCGCAAGGTCCAAGATTTCTGACTGAATAGGTAAACTAAAAGTGACTGTATGAAAGGTAGAGAATTCTGAAGATTTTAGAAGACTTTTTCAGTGAAACTACTGTAGCTTCTGAAAATAGGGAAAGAGAAAAGCCAGGAAGAGTTAGACAAGAGTGAAGGGGTGTGGGAGGACAGCATGTCAGAACAGTTTAAAACCAAAAAGGAAAGAGGAATACCACATGAAATTGGGGCAGATGAGAAATTATTACCGTGTTTCCCCGAAAATAAGACCTAGCTGGACCATCAGCTCTGATGCGTCTTTTGGAGCAAAAATTAATATTATAATTAAAAAGTATATTATATTACATTATATTATACTACACCTGGGTCTAATATATTATACATTATACATTATACATTATACATTATATTAAAACCAGGTTTTATATTAATTTTTGCTCCACATTACAGCTAATGGTCCAGCTAGATCTTATTTTCGGGGAAAGATGGTAACAGAGATGGATATCTCAACTAAGAATTCAGGGAAGGGCCTGAATATCCAAAACCAAGAGACTAGCAGGTAAATAAAGATTTCTGAGTAAAAACCAAGAAGACATTGGCTAAACTGTTGAAACCAGTGTTACCCAGAATAGCAATTTTGACCAGAAACCAAAAAGGATAATTCTAGCTCCCAATTAAAAAAAAAATCCTGGGCCGGCTCGGTGGTTCAGGCGGTTGGAGCTCCGTGCTCCTAACTCTGAAGGCTGCCGGTTCGATTCCCACATGGGCCAGTGGGTTCTCAACCACAAGTTTGCCGGTTCAACTCCTGGAGTCCCACAAGGGATGGTGGGCTGCACCCTCTGCAACTAGCAACAGCAACTGGACCTGGGGGTGGGCTGCACCCTCCACAACTAGGACTAAAAGGACAACAACTTGAAGCTGAACGTCACCCTCCACAACTAAGATTGAAAGGACAACAACTTGACTTGGGAAAAAAGTTCTGGAAGTACACACTGTTCCCCAATAAAGTCCTGTTCCCCTTCCCCAATAAAATCTTTAAAAAGAAAAAGAAATCCTGCCTTGCCCTCCCTAGACCAAAAGTGATTTTGGAAAATAGCTTAGTCTTAGACTAGAAGTTCATAAGGGATTGTCTAACTTCAACAAAAAACCTTAATTACAAAGATGATAATGAAAGGACAGATGGTACATCTTAAAGAAGTGACCTTGAAGAATGCTGAGGAATGCTCTAATTCACCACTGACAAAACGAGATTGTTTGTAACTGGATGTTTTGCACCTTAAATTCTCCCACATTATACTGTAACATTCTATAAGAAACAAGGTAAAGAAGATGACAGATGTCAACCAGAAAGCATCATTCCAGGGAGTTGTTTGTATTTTTAAATGCTAGGATGGTGGCACCAAGACCAGCAATGAGACGGAATAACTAAAAAAAAACCTTTTATATTAGGAGCTGCCTTTTGCTGAGTGGTATGCCCTACTCATCGTAGTTTCCCTAAAAATAAGTTTTGCTATGTTTATATTCATTAGTTTTTCCCCATGGCTAATGGAATTCACGTTCAAGTTTCAGTCAATGTTTATTTGAAAATAAGATGCAATAACCATTACCTTAAGTGCTTCTTCATATTCTCCTGAAAAAACAAATAACACAGTGATACTTTTTCACTAGCCTAAAAGATTCTATTAAACATAACCAATCCTTACTTTTAAGAATTCTTAGCTTACAGTCTTTATAGCTAAAGAGCTACTACCTTTTTGCTAACAAACTCCCTTCTCATCCCATTGCAAATAGAAGCTACTTGCAGGTTAGTTCTCCCCAAATCCCTCTCTCTGTGCTACTGGATTTTTCCAGTTACAAAACCTAGCCAGCTCCTTCCCAGTAGGTTTAGTGAAGCTCAAGACTCAAGGGGGTCAGGGGGTAGTGTTAACACTATCATTTCAGCTGGTTAAAATAAGCTTTGGAGGGCTAGCCTGGGAACCTAAACTTCAAATGTAACATTGTTCCTGTGGGAAAATGCACTCCAACCTCTGAACAAACCACCTGTTTTATAAACATGTAACTCCTAGAATACCGTTTGTTGATAAACTGACATTAACATATACCAAGTCAGAGAGAAATGCAACACCAGGGGAACAAGTTGAACTGGGAGGCATATTTCCAGAAGATTAGCATCTTAAATATAAGAGAACCTCCCACTAGAGCTGTCCTTAGGCTCTACTCTAAGGCACCGACCTATATACAAAAAACTGCTAGAAAATAAATATCTGCTACGTAACTAATACCCATGGATGAGTGAGTACAATGTCAATTTATTGTATACCAAATTCTACTCTAAAAATGAATACTGTAACAAGATTCAGTGTAAATGGAAATGCATACGCCCAAGAACAGATTAAGGCTTTTAATTTACCTTGACTGTTGATGGATACCTGTAAAAGGAAAAAAGCAACAGTGAAGTATAAACCTCTCATCAATTGAGCATTTCTGTTACTAAAACCAGTTCACAGGACATATTAAAACCTCAGGTCAGGGGTTCAGCTTTTCTAGTATCATGGACTAGTTGTAACTAATAATTACAAAATGTTATTGCTTAACAACTGCATCCTCCTCTATTTCAGGTACATTAAGCAGCAGCATAATATAGTGGTTAAAAGCCTGGGCTCTGGAGCCAGAGGGTATGGAATGAACCCCTACATCCAAGCTTTTGTGACTTTGGGCAAGTTACTTAACCTCTCTGTGCCTCAATTACCTTATGGGTAAACAGAGATGATAACAGTGTACCTAACACATAGTAGTATTACTAGACAAGCACATTGTAACCACTCGATAGGTTTTGCCATTATTTTTATTATAAACTAAATGGCAGCTTGTGATATATTTTAACTTAAAATCACTATAGATTTTTGAAAGTTATCTCTGATTTTCTTCTTCAATGTTGCTTCCCTATTTCTCAACTCCATCTCAGATGCCACAATTCAGCTTAGAACTCGTAAGTATCAAATACATTTAAACCACTACACAAATGAGATAAATACCGTCCTGAACTTTTTGAGTCCCACACCAGTCTTGAGATATAAGATCCCTGTTCTGGATACCTGCTCAAAGCTACCATAATATACTTTACCTCTTCATTTTCCTCATCCAGGTATTTTATTTGAATAGTGTTCAGATCAAATGAAACTTTTACCTGCAAGTGAAATGTATACACTATATGATCAAGATACCAAAAAAAGGTAGTTTGTAACAGAAACCTGTAAGTCATAAAATATAGGATGGGCACATTTTACTACATAAAAATTAAACATTGTATATGGTAAAAACACCATAAACAAAGGCAAAAGGCAAACAATGGACTGGAATATTTGCAAATCATAATAGACACAGAGTTAATATCTATAATATACAAAGATAATATATAATCTGCAAAACTAACATAGGATTAACCCAGATAAAAGTCGGCAAAAATGTACAGAAATTTCATAGAAGAAATCAGATATGCCTAACAAACATGAAAAAGATGTTCAACCTTAATGGTAATCAGAACAATGCAAATTAAAGCAATGAGATGTTATCTCAACAGAATGGCCAAAAAATATATATTAAAGCCATAATATCCCATGTTGTCAAAAGTTTAGGGTACTGTCACATATATTTCTGTGAGATTCTACAATCAGCAAAGCACCTGGCAGTATTCATTAAAATTTAAAATCACATGTCTTGTGACCCATTAATCTCACTTTGGGAAACTCTATCCTATAGAGAACAGTGCATAAGTTGTATATACAAAGAGCTATCCCCTGTAGTTTCTTATAGCAGTTAAAACAAAACAAAACAAAACAACCTTTTGACCTTGAGGGCATCATGCTAAGTGAAGTAAGTCAGACAGAGAAAGACAAATATCATATGATTTCACTTATACACGGAATCTTAAAAACAAACAATGAACTCAGATACAGAGAACACATTGGTGGTTGCCAGAGGCAGGGCCTGGTAAGTGGATGAAATGGGTAAAGGTCAAAAGGTACAAACTTCCAGTTATAAAATTAGTAAGTCCTGGGGATGTAACAAATAGCATGGTGACTCTAGTTAATAATACTGTATTGTATATTTGAAAGTTACTAAGGGAGGAGATCTTAAAAGTTCTCAAGAAAGAAAATTGTAACTATATGTTGCAATGGATGTTAACTAGACTTATCCTGGTAATCATCTCACAATACATATAAATACAGAATCATTATGTTGTACACCTGAAACTAATATGTCAATTATACCTCAATTAAAAAAACTAGAAACAATCTTGTAATGAAGTATGGTTAAATTATAGTACAACAATACCAATAATACTATGGACAATCTATAGCTTTAAAAAGAATGAGCTTGGATCTTTATCTGTCCATTGAGAACTATGTCTACTATAATATATTGTTGGGTAAAAAAGCAAGCTGCAGAATAATGTTTGTAGTATGAGTATCTGTATGAACATAGAAAATATGGGTAAGTGCATACAAGGTTGTTAACATTGGTTACCCCAGAGAGGTGGGAATAGTGGATGGTGAGAGGGGGCTGTGGAGGAGTATTAACTTTTTCTTTATATGTTTGGATTATTTCACTTATAATGGGCACACGTTATTACACTTTCATAATTTAAAATTTACAATAAAGAAAAAAGGCAAGCTGTCAGCTCATTTAACTATTAGGAAAAAAGATAACTGTTTGATTTTCAGATCATTTGACAAACAAGATCCAACTTTCTGGATAATCATCTGTGTAGGACAGTATAAAAAAGTATTTGCTGGAAGACAGAAGAGTACATCAGACAACCTTTTGCAGTCTCTCCACCATTTCTTTTACCTTTTCGTTACCACAGCACATAACCAGATAAAAAATTTTTACCAAAGGGTTTTTGTTAGATAAACAGTGATACAGGAAGTAAAACATTCACTACTGCAAACCAAACAAGAGTGCAAAGGGCAAACCAAAAAAATTTTAAAAAAGGGAATAAATGAGCTGCTGTCTAAGCATTTGTAGGAGTTTTGTTTTGCTCAACTTTGAGATACTCAGCTTCTGACCCAGCAATAAAAGCAATTGATTAGTTCTTGCAAAACACAAGTTATATATACCCTTGGTGGTTTACCAACCACAGTAATATATTTGCTCTCAGGCAAGAGAACATTCCTCTGGGGCCTGGTCGGGTGGGGCCTGCACCAATTCATTCCTCAGACTGTTTCTAAAATTAATAGGTTTTCTAAGTCCTATCTAACTTAAAAAAATAACTTTACCTTTCCCTTCTAAACTCTCAAACGGAATTTATTTGTTCTCTATACGAGGGCACATTTTCTTTATGAATACTTAACCCTTGTCAAACATAATTTTCCAAAAGGCCCAGAAATGGTAATTACGACAGACTTTGCAGCTATGAAACAACACTGCTAAAAATAGCTACCTTGGGGGGGAAAAATCTATAGTTAAAAGATGGAGAAACAAAGTTCACACTCACCATAGCTTCCACATCAGCCCAAGTTGTATTTTCTGGATCAGAAACCAGAAAGCTTTGAGTTTCATTTTTAAAAGTCACATTTAGAGTAACCTGTGGTTCCATGCTGTGGGGCTAGAGTTGAGAGGGTGGGTGAGAGAGAGAAAACACATTAGAAAGGGTTGCATGTAAATTGCATAAACATATTCAACAAATACTTGTGAGGACCTAATACAGGCTGGGCTGGGTGGGCTAGGAGGTGACAGCAGTGAATAAGACAATGTCTCTGCTCTTCTACTTACAATCGAGTGGGTGATTTAAAACTAATCTCAAGGTTAAATGTTTGCTGAGAGAATGTAAATTTTGGCCACGCCCACAGAAATCATCTAACATTTATAAAATCCTTTAGGATTTTCTGAAACTTTATAGTGATTGGTTAACTAACACATACATACTATCTACTAGTAGCAGGATACCAGATAAATAAGTCAGATTAGGTCTCTGGCCTCAGGGAATTTAATTTTTATAACTTGAAAGCAACATTCTACATTTTTCTTGAAAAAGCAGCTTTTTCCCAAATTGAGCGACCCAGGTTCTCTACTAGATCAATTTTAATAATTTAGAGGCTAAAACACTACCCAGGAAACTACACTGGGGTAGGTAGCATTCAACACCCTTCATCCAGGTTCATCTGTTTTTGGTAGTCTACTTTTTTCTTTTATGGAGAACTTTAATCTTCAAACATACATAAAAGTGGAGAGTAATGAACACCTAATCACAACGATCAACTCGACTTACCCTCACTTCATCTATACCCCTGCATACCTACCTCCCCCACCATGTGGACTGACTGTAATCAATTCATGTTTTACCCAAACTACACTAATCTAGTTTTTAAAAAATGATAATTATGGGAAAATTTAAACCTATGCAAGAGATTGATATTTAATAAACCTCTATGGACCCATCAGCTATCTTCTATTAAATAACATCAACTCAGGACTAATCTTGTTATAGCAATATCCTTTTCCTACTGGATTACAATAAAAAAAGGCAAGCTGTCAGACAGCCAGCTATCATTTCATCCATGAAACAATTAGCTATGTATCTTTAAAAGATAGTAATTTTTAAAAACATACCACGATGCCATTATCATGCCTAAAAAGTTAACAATTCCTTAACTGAATGTCCATTCTGGTCAATTTTTATTTAATTATTTTGTTTACTTATGAAAAAAACAGTTCAATTAAATCTAAACATAAGTTGTAATGAAAAATGTCAGCTTTTAAACATATTCATTGACAAATCTTTAATAAGCAGTTACAAGGACCAGATTCTGATCCAGGCACAGGAGACAGATGAACAAGATTAAGTGCCAGGAGTTTAGTGTACTGGGAATGGAAACACAAAGGCTGGAAAAAGTTTAGTTCCAGACACAGCTCTGGCACATTACTAGCCACATACCTGACCAAGTCATTTAACCTCTGAGCTTTAGTTTCTTAATCTGTAAAATAGGTCCACTATCTCTGCTTTCACCATCTCACAATTTTATCATAAGGATCAAATAAATATGTGTGTGCAAGTTCTTTTACAATGTTACTCAAACATGAAAATTACTATTATAATAAGTCAGTCTTTAGAACTTAAAATAGTTTTGTTTTCCACAGTATAATGCACTGCCCTGTAAAACAGTACAACTGACACTGTCATTAAAAGGACCTTGAATGTCTGAGAATCTTTTTTAAAATCAAAGAACTTGGGGGATAATTATCCCCCATTTTTTCCCATTCTTTGCCTCCATCTAGAGCCAAGTTCACCACCAAAATAATACTGGTTTCTAGCACCAATCCTGCTGATTATCTAATATTCATTCATACGGAATGCAATTCTTGGTTGGGGTCCTGAAAACGTGGACAGAATTCCTGTCAACTCCACAGAATCTTGGGCAAAATCAAGGAAATGAAGTGACTGACTCAGTCTGCCAAAGTGGTTACACTGAGACAGTCTCACTTTTCAACTTCAGAGAAACACACTTCCACACTTTTGGGAGTCCAGAAGGAAACTAATCTTCCTCCCCTTTTCTCAAATTACACAACTGGAAATTAGTTTAGATACTTTGGAGCTCATCCAGCTGGTCCGCTGATGAGAAAACAGGAAGTGGGGGAGGCTAGCTCGGCTGGATCACATCCAGCTCTTCATAAAGAACTGCCTATTTCCGTTTGGCTTATACGTGGAAATTCTTTCAGCAGGAGTATTAATCTGGAACTTGTGGAAACACCAAAGCTATGGATCGGCCTATCTGTCCCTGCTGCTTTAAAGCCACTATAGTCAGGAAGATGGGACCTAGGCCTTTGGCTTTCATAACTGGCATTATTATAAGTTCATGCCACTGACTCACCTTTCCTTGGCACAAGTCAGCTTTTCCTCTATGTTGATTTTTTCGGGATACCAAAAATCTCTTTAATGAAGCAGACCTGGGAACCTGAGCTTTGATTCCTGTCTGCCCCAGAAGCATCTACAAATTATCCCATTAAAATGTGTCACCTGAAAGCTGGGTGTTTGACAAAAAGGAAAAACGATGTCTTAACTCCAGAGCACCCTGACCACAGAGACTTCCCTATGAGGTTCTCAAAAAGCAGAGGCGGATGGGCTGAGGAGGCTGTGTAGGTAGTGTCACTTTTCTTTTTCCTTGCAGACTTCCTCCTAGTCTTCCACTTATCGTTTCCTAGCACTCCGTGTCCCCAAGACAGTTTCACCACCCCCTAAGGACTCTTGTTTTCTCTGCCTAGGCCCTCTTTGTGCCGGGGAGTCTCGGCCTTCCATCAGAAGCGGGCGTGCTGAGCCACCCACCCCACATCTCTCCGGTGGCATCTGCCCCTTTCTGTCCCACAGAACACGAACGGCTCTCCTATCCGGTCACTGAAAAGATCGACTGCCCCCAGATACGGAAAAAGTCGTCCCTCTTTGGAGAATTCCTCCCTTGAGCTTCCCCAAATCCTCTCAGTGCGACGTGACCCCACCCCGAGGTGACCGCAGCGGCTTTCTTACCAGCTTCCCGGCCCACGGGGGGCGCCTGCGGGAGGTCAGTGCAGAGACCGTTCGCTGCCAGCTCTGCTGCTATCCCTGCGGGGTGAATCTAACATGGCGGATAGAGACAGGGCCTAGTCCCTGGCCCTGTGAATTTCCGACTAAATGATTGGCTCTTACCACTTGTCCCTCAAAACTACCATCCTGTTGATTGGCCGAGAATACATTTGTGGGGGCGGGGCAACACCGCCTGAACTGCACAACAATAACAAACATTGGGGCCGAGGGGCGGAACTACAAGTGCGGCCCCGTGGGCGGGGGCCGACTTCCCTTTCCCAGGTAAATTTGGTGCCCACTGCGTTGCCTTAGGTCACTGACCTTAGAGGACTATTTACCCGAGACTCCCGGGGCTGGGTGGGAATTGTAGTCTTCCTAGGACTTGTAGGTTCTTTAGCTTATTCTCCGCTCTCATGATACGAAAACATAACACTCCAGTCCATATCTGTTGACGTGTATAAGCGTGCGAAGCTTTACAGCCTATCAACTGGATCGCCGCTAGAATCGTGCCCCCTGCCGGTGTGGGAAGCTCCTCTCCCATCAGTTTCCAAGGAACACTGTGACGAAGGCCTTTTGATCCGCAATGCATGCTGGAAATGGTAGTTTTTGCCAAGTAAAACAATCCTTTTATTTACTTAAACTGGAGACTTCCACTGCAGCAGAAAGGGTGAGGGAAAGGGGCCTCTTCTGGCAAGTGTTGTAGGCACTATCTTGTGCTCATATTGGGTTCTCAGTGGTTCCTACACTGGTACAGCAATTTCTGTGACATAATAAGCCGCCACCGGAAGCGTAGTGGTGACGGGGCGAGAGTCTAATAGAAAACTCGGGGAGAATTCCTTTTCTTCCGTCTCGTTCTAATTACGTAACTCAGGGGGAAGAATAGACGACCAATCGGGATCCCTGAGAGACTCTCGGCTCTTTCTGCTCCGCCCTTCCGTAACTCGTTTTGTTCTCGCATTCTGAGTGGCTCAAATTCAGCCGCCGCGGCCGGTTTCCGTGGCAACGAAAAAGTGCGGGAATTACAGATAAATTAAAACTGCGACTGCGCTGTTTGAAAGCTCGCTGAGCTTTCTGGACCGAGGACGGTCCGGGGGTCTTTTTAATAAAACTGGGCCCCTAGGCCCGGGAAGCCCAGACGCTTTGCTTTGGGTAAAGGTGAGAAAGCCCTGGGGAAAGGAAAGGGACCCAAGGGGTACTTGGGGGACAGACGAGAAACAGGTGTGGAGAGAGTGGGGGAGAGGGGACCTCTAAAGGAGAGCAAGGTTGGTGTTACCTGGCAGGGGCGGGCGGAGGGGAAGCCTAAGACGTCAGGGGAAATCGTGGGGAGGGTTGCACTTTGTGGGTCGCGGGGTGGAGGGAGGCACCAAGGATAAGGGGGGTGGCTGGATGTGTCCATGGGGGAATCCTGATAGGTACTGGAATGTCTTGAGGGGGACATCATAATAGGTTGGTGTATGTGAGAAAGGGAACCTGAGTAAGAACGGGGCAGGAATGTGTCTGGGAAGAGGAGGAGACAATATTGCTGGAGGGATATATTGAGAACTGGATTCACATGGGTTTCTGAGAAGGGACCAGAGGGGCGTCTACAGTAGTCACAGATGCTGCTGGCATGGATGTGCCTGAGGATCCTGAGATGAATGCAGGCCACTGGTTAACGCTGGGGAAAGACAAGGGTGGGGAGCCTTGGTTGGTGTTGCTTTTGTTTTTGTTGATTTCGGTTTTAAGCAAGAAAAAGAAAACGGCCAGGATGATTGGAGAAACCTGAGGCTACCACCATTCACCTAGTCACCCCACTGTGGCTTTCTCTTGCATGGAGAAAGGAAAACACCAAAAGGAAGTGGATGGAGGCTCTATGTGAAAAAACATAATTTAAATGGTCTTAATTATCAAAAAAAACCCTTCGAATTTCAAAAAAATTAAGCTTTTGTTATTAGTTCTATGGTTGGTATAATTCTAAAGCACTCCAATTTTAAATTCTTTATTTTAAAATGGCACTTAATGAAACTACGCTGTTTTTATAGATATTTTAAAGTGATTTATTGATAAACATACATTTAAGTTTCTGTGTTAAAGTTTGTTGCAACAGGAAGAAATGGATTTATGTGTGGATCGAGTTGAAGAAGTACAAAATGTCCTTAATGCTATGCAGAAAATCTTAGAGTGTCCAATCTGGTGAGTCAACGGAATAATTTGAGATTCTTATATGATTGTATCCTATGCAAATAAATAGAATTGACCTTATACAGTAAGGAGAAAAAATTAAAATGTCTGTTAAGAGAAGGTTATTAAAGTTGCTGCTTTTTTTAACTGAAGAGATTTTTAAGAATATAGAAAATTAATCCTTTTTCTCCTTTCTACTTCTCCCCTCCCCTTTCTACCGCCTCAGCATACACAGCCCCCTATCTTTCCCAGTCCACAAATTATTTTGATTGATTCTACATTGGGGCAGGGATCTGGTTTGGATTAAGTGGCACTGGATTTTTCATCCAGCTCTAAAACCAGCTTGATCACTTGAATGGACATACTTAATATGGCAAAGAAAATCAGGAATCATTGGAGTGCGTAGGTCTCTGGGAGAACCTTTGAAACTAGCCTTGTGTATTTAAATAAGAATAGTGCAAGTCCTCAAAGCCTTTAGCAAGTCTCTGACTTTTTGAGTGAGCCTGTTGGTCTTCATCTGTAAAATAAAGAGGGGCCCAGAATATTCGTTAAAAATTTGATGTGTAATTTACATATAGTGAAATGCAGAGATCTTAAGTGTGCAAGTCTATGAGTTTTGACAAATATATATATCTGTGTAACCCACCCAAGATATAGACCATTTCTATTACCCCGGAAGGTTCTCTTGTGTGTATTCAGGTCTTAACGTGCCAGCCTTCCACAACTCTTGGAGACCTATGACTATAACTGTATTTCAATATAATCAGTTTCTTATATAATTTTATATTTTTTATTTTACGCATTTAAAAGCATTACTTCGAGGAGGTGGTTCATGAGCTTCACCAGCTGCCAAAAGGGGGTACACTGGTGGTGGGGGGTGGGTGATAAGGGTAAAGGGGATCAAATATATGGTGATGGAAGGAGAACTGACTCTGGGTGGTGAACACACAATGGGATTTATAGACGATGTAATACAGAATTGTACACCTGAAATCTATGTAAATTTACTAACAATTGTCACCCCAATAAATTTAATTTTAAAAAAAGGGGGTACACAGCACAACAAAGGTTATGAACCTCCTCAAGCAGTCACTAGATGATCTCTGTGGTATCTCAAATCTAGAAAATAAATTAAAAACCATACCTCAATCTCTTGGTGAAAAGCCAGAAAGGAAATTTGGAAGAATTATTGCCTGTCCTTTCCCCACTTATTCTCTTTACTCTGATCATTTTGACCTCTTAACTGTTCTTCAGATTTGCAGCCTATTCTTTCGCCTGAACTTTTATGCTTGCTGTTTCTGTTACCAGAGAGTGAGTTCTTCTCGGCACAATGTCCAGGTTCTTGGCGTCTCGAGCAAAGAATTGAATGAAACACAGAAATAAAGTGGTGAAAGAGTAGTTTATTAGAAGAGATAGTACACTTCAAAGAAATAAGCAGCGGAACCAAGCAGTAGAGAAAGGTTCAAGGGCCCTGAGTAAAGCGGCTTTGGTGGTTTTTATCTTTTTCTCAAATGGACTGTTCCTTTCTGGGCGTGGGACCACCTGATTGACACCTGTGATTAGCAAGAGGCTATTACCTCATGTTTTTTAAACTGCTCAGGTGTGAGTGGCTGGTTTAATCTAGTTGGGTATCTTGTACCCATTTGTTTACCAAGGAAAGGGGAAGTTTCGAACAGAGACGGGAGGTCTTCTGGGCGTTAATGTAGAGACCTGATATCTATCTCTGCCTGTCTTGTTTTTCCCTTGAGAGACTTGATCCCCATAAAATGTCTATGGGAAGTTGAGGGACAGGAGGTCTGTTCTTCTGTATCTGCTTCCTGCTGGGCAGGGGTGTAGAGTTGTCCCTACCTATTGGGGGATTCACAGAACTCTGGCCCTATCTGATCTCGGATAAGAGGAAGGGGTCTCAGGATCCGCCTGGAAGACTGTGTTGGCTTATTTGGTTGGAATTGGCAACCTTGCTGGGGTATCCTCTGCATCCCCAAGGCCCCTGATGAGGAAAAATAGATTTTAATTAATCTGTTAGCTCTATACAGACTGTGACCATTCAACCAGTCATTTGGGTGGCATCAATTGTCCCGGAGCTGTACCCAGAATGGGTTGGAAAGAACTTTAGGCTTCAGTGATTACAATCAGCAAGTGTACTGGCCTGGGAGAATCTTAAAACCTTTGTGGTTTCTGGGATGGCCAAGAGTTAGATTGGGAATGGCTTGGGGGATGTTGGGAACTCACAGGCTTTTAGGTAGTCATTTGAGGCAGGGGTGAGAAACATCCTGTGATTCAAACTAACTAGGAGCAATCGTTAGGATTCAGAAACTGATTAGGAGAGTAATAAAAGCCCCAGGCTAAAGAGCTAAGAAACTAAAGAAAAGGAGACTTAAAATTTCTATAGTGAGGGAGGCTTAAAACTTTTGTAGTAAAAAAAAAAAAAAAAAAACTTTTGTAGTGAGGGAGCTCTCCCATATCATTACTTTGGCCTAGAATGTTCTTCCCTCAATAATTTCATGGCTTGCAATCTTGATTAAAATACCACCTTTCCAAAGAGGCAGACAACCCTATTTCAAATTGTAACTCCCCCACCCCCAGCATACTGCTTGTGCCCTTTGCCTGTTTTATTCATCTCTATAACTCTGTTTTTTTTTGTTTTTTGTTTTTTAATCAAACTGGCAACCTTGTGGTTGAGAGCCCACTGGCCCATGTGGGAATCGAACCGGCAGCCTTTGGAGTTAGGAGCATGGAGCTCCAACCACCTGAGCCACCAGGCCGGCCCCTCATCTCTATAACTCTTGTTACTGTCTGACGTTCTCTCTCTACGTAACATCCCTTTTCTCTATCCCCGCAGAATATAAACTCCATGATGGCAGAGGTTTTTGTTTGTTTTGTTTTGTTTTTTGCAGAGGTTTTTATTTGTATTGTTTACTTCTGTATCCTCAGGAGTTAGAACAGTACCTGGGACATAGTAGCCACTTGGTAAACATTTGTTGAAGTTATTAAATAATAAACTAATTTGGTTCTTTGATAGTTTAATGGTTTTTAATATGGTGATGGTTAATGGTGGGTCACACTGAAAAAAACAAATTGGAAAGCTGCACCTATTGCTCCTTACCTTCAATACAGGAGAGTAAATTTAAGTAAATCTTCCTTTGTGTGTCATGGAAGTTTTTCATATTTGGAATCAAGTAAATAAGATTAAAGAAAATGCAAGTTGTGTTTTCAACTTAAAGAGATGCAAGATTTACAAGTAATGCTCCTCTCCCTTGTCCCTTAACATTTCAGCCAATCAAAAACAAGAGCTAAATGAGATTTACAGCCTACTTTATGAAACATCAGAGGCAGAAAAGCAGGAAATGGCAATTGGGGGGAAAATTGCTTTTGAAAAAGCATTGAACTTACCATGATAATCAGAAAGAATGATCAAAAAGTCTTCAATAGTGTGGCACTTGGGTCCATTTATTTTACATTTCCATGGAACTCAGTCATAAAAATGTAATGTTCTTTCTCATTCAAGCAAATTAAACCATCAATTAAGAATCTCAGATACATAAAAATTAAAAATGCAAAGTGAAAGTTACTGTTAGATTTTCATTTCAGTCAAATATTTTGTATTGTACAATTTATTTTTTAAAAATCTGTTTTCTATTGGAAATAGACTTAAGTTTTTAAACTAAAACTGCAACCTAGTCATTGTTAAACCCTAAACTCATTTAAATGGAAAGTTTTAGGGTGGGAATCATATCTACTTCACTTGTTTTTTACAGTTCCCAGAACAGTATGATTTACTGTCATGTCTTAAATGATTCCTGATTGTGACTGGAAACAGTGTTACTTATGGTAGTAGCTATAGGGAAGATTTCTTCAAGGTCTCTAGAGCGAAAATTCCTTCTGTTGGCTTCTAAGTTGCTGTTGACATTTATTTCTGATAATTGGTGATTCTTTCTAACTTTTTACATATGACTATATAAAAATTTTGACTTTCAGAAGAGTTTTTAAAAATGTGTATCCTGGTGGGTGGTGGTTGTTTTGGGAACCCAACCTAGATTCTTTTTCCAATCACCCATTTTGGAAGATTGAAATGCAGACATATGGTAGGTCTAAAATATTGCCTGGGTTGAAAAGTGTTTAGAATATTTGAGTCACTATTATAGTAAACATTTACTCTCATCAGAACCTAGAAGAGGAACATTTTCATTTTTGTCTTTTCATTCCCATTCCCTCTTGAAGCTTTTCCTTCAATAGTCATGACCTTTTTACATACTGGAGTTTTCATCAGTTTGAAGTTTGTTTACAGTATGCTTGTATAGTTTGGCTTATAATTATCATACTGAAATTTAATTATTTTAGAATTGAGTCAGTGGTGAGAATCAAAGCCATCTGGTATCATAGCTAAATCCAATTTCTCTTTTACTGAGACTGTCTTTGATATACACGTTTCTCTTATCTAAGGAATAGTGATTTGGTGACAAATCAGAGTTTTCTTTGGTGGGTTTTTCTTTTTAATCGCATTCAGTCCCAATAATAATATTAACATCGGTACAAGTTATCTCAGGTTGTGAACATTTTCCCAAGTAGCACTTAATTCTATTTTCGTGATAGCCTGAAGAGGCTGGTAGAATGGGTGACAGTTTCCTTATAGGAAAGTGAAGTTCAGTCAGGTAGAGTGTTTGGCCTGAGGTCACTCTGCTAATAAAAAAAAGAGAACAGGTAGTAGAAACCCAACTTTCTGACTTACTCTTGTATTTTTCTTTTCCTTCCCCTGTGCTGCATCAGAAACCCCGTGATTACAAGAGTTGTGTTACCAGACTCTTCACAAGGAGGCTATTGTCCCCCAGCTTTCCTTGTGACCCTTTTCTAAAAAGTTAAACATTTAATGAAAAGAACCACATTCCTGTCACACACAGGTTACCTATTGTATGATGTCCACCTGAACTTTACCAAAAATCAGTTTCTAAAGCTCTCATTCAGAATAAGAACTAAAGACTTTAAATAGCCTGTAAATTCCTACCTGCTCAGGCTCCCAGCTACCTCTATGACCTTTCTACTAGTACTTCCCCCCTTGATCAATTCCATCCTAGTACCTTACCTATCGCTGTCTTTCAAAACAGCAGATGTGGTCTTCTCTGCTCCCTCTGATGGAATGTTCTTACCGCACTTGTGGCATAGCTAGCTTGTTTCCTCACATTATTCACTGTCCACCAATGTCACCTTCTGTGAGTCCTTTCCTGACCTGTGACCCCTAACACGCTGTACTCCCTAGCCCCCTTACCCTTCTTTATTTTTCCCATATGCCCTTGTCTATTTCTCAATCAACTGTCTACCACAACTAGAATGTTAAGTTCTGTAAGGGCAGGCTTTATTTTATTCACTGTCGTATTTCCATCTCCAAGAATAGTATATAGTAAATGCTTAGTAAATACTTCTTATATTAGTAAATGAATTAATCTCAGGAAGGTCTTGAAATTTTGTGGATAGATGGGGAGGGGTGGGAATTTGGGTGATGTATTTTCTTTTTGAGCAATTTTAATATTTTTCTAAGTTTATTATTTTCTTCAGTGAGTATTTATTACATTGTTTTTACGAAGTAATTAGAAACCAAACATTATGTACCTCCTGAAGTAATGTAATAAAAGTACACAGTATCAAAAAGTGTTCTTGCCAGAACATTGTTCTTGCCAAAAAAAATATTGAACCTTAATTTGATTAAGCCTATAGGTCTAGTTTACAGGAAATAGAGGCTAGAGGAACCTGTAAAACTACACCATAGGGTTACAATCAGCAAAATCCAGAATGTGAGGAATTTATAGTTCAAATGACCTAGTTTTTAAAATAAATGACAGGGGAGTGGGAATGGAGGGGAAATCTATAGATTAAAAGAGACTTGAGATATATCAACCAAATGCAATGTGTGGATCTTGTTTGGATCCTGATTTACATACTCGTAGATTTAATTACTAAATTTTTATGAGACAGTGAGGAAAATTAGAACATTAATTGTATATTAGATGATATTAAGGACATTATTTTTCAGCAGTATTAATGGTTTCATGGTTATGCTAAAAAAGTCTCTTTTCAAAGATATGTTCTGAAATACTTATAGATGAAATGATATGACAGCTGGGATTTATTTTAAAATAATCTGGACTTTGGGTGGATGTTGGCCATGGATGAAATACAATTGGTTGTGAGTTGATAATTGTGGACTAGGAATTCATTTTACTATTTTATTTGTGTAAATGCTTGAAATTTTCCATATGAAGAAATTTAAAAGGCAATCAAAAAAAAAGGGCTGTGAGGGAATCCTAAAGAAATACAAGTTTTTGTCTTCGTAGCGCTTACAGTTTAGTTAAGATAGAGGATGTGCACCCACAATGAAAGCTCAAAAAAGTATATCAGTGAAGACTAATTTATATGAAGTAATATCAGCTAATCTTTTAAATGCTATGGATAGTATAAAGTATTGGAAAGAGTAATATATTCTGTTTTGATGTCTGAAAGCTCGGAAAGTGTACGGATCATATCCTCTGCTGTAGTTTTGGCTCCTAACACAGCAGACATTAATAAATATTTATTGAATGAACTTAAAGCCTTACCTTGACTTTTATAGCCACTTGAAGTTGAACTTCTTTACTAAGAATATATTCATTTTTAAATGAATTATTGAGCCACTTTTTTTTCCCTACTCTTCTAGTCTGGAGTTGATCAAAGAGCCTGTTTCTACAAAATGTGACCACATATTTTGCAAGTAAGTTTGAATATTTCATGTGACTCCGTTAGTGATTTTTGTGCTTATCCTTAATAACTCAGAAAACCTAACTTTACAGAAGCTTTAGTTTCTTCAATTAAGTGAAAAAGAAAAATCTAACTTTCATTCCGCCTCACAGAGTACTCAGAAAATCATTGTAAGTTGGTTGTAGCCGTAGTTTCCTGGTAAATTATTGGAATGTTTATCTAGTGGGATATGAAATCACTTTGAACAGCTATTTCGTTTTTTGTGCCCATGGGTGAAAGCACATTACAAGCAATTGTGAAATAAGCAAATTGTGTTTCAACTTCGCCAATTTCTCTTTTCTGTTCATTTCTTCATGTTCTGATTTCCTCCTTCAGTGTTTCAATGTAGGACCAGTTTATTCATAGATCAATACTTTTGTGAAATAAAATTTTAAAGTCCCAATATTTAAAAGGTTACAAATAGTTGAAGATTAACCTTTTAAGTGTGGGACTCTCACTGTGTCTTAATGAGAATCTTTCTGAAATGTACTGTGTGCTTTTCTGTCCCCTTGAGTAATGAATACATAGTATTATAGTGAGTCAAGAACAGATTGAATTGTGAGAATTACTTTGAGAGCTTGTGGAAGAAGGAAATTATAGGCAGAGCAAATAATTTGAGCAAAGGTACGAAGAGAAGGAAGTAGAACATGTCCAGGAAAAAACCTAACTTTGCATATGTGTATAGGCATTGTGTTAGAAGAGGAAGGATCCTTCACGGGCAGATGACATTTGCAACACAGAAAAGATCCAGGAGGAGGTAGAATGGATTGGAAATAGAAAATGAATGCGAGGTAGGGTGGGAAGAGTTGTAGTTTGAGCTCAGTGAAGGAGGTAAAGACGTCTGTTGAGATTGAAAGGGTTAAAGTTGGCAGCTGGGGGAGAGTGAGTAAGGTTTGCAACTCATAATATGGAGAATCTGATAAGCAGAAGAACCAGCCATATTTTAAATGATATATTAGAATTAAAAGTAGAGAATAATTCCCATGTGATAGGAAAATTTTTGTGAAATCTCTTTTGTAATACCTCTGTAATATGAATAACACCTTGATCTATATGGTGAGAAAGCTGGGGAAATTCCCCAAGAATTAATTGTATTTTCTCAGGATGAACTAATTGCTAACGATAAAGTAGTTTTATTGGGTAGAGTGAGTCTATAGTTCTGAAATCTTGCATGCGATATACAAAAAAATAATAGCACCAGTCTAGAAAAAAATTACTTAGACCATCTATGTATTCGCTTGTAGTTTCCAAATCATAAATGAAATATGTAATATTTTTTGGAAGATCTAGAACCACATTGTCCAAGGAAATATAATATGAGCCATAAGTGTAACTTAAATTTTCTAGTAGCCACATTATTAAGAGTAAAAAAAATAAATAATAATTATTATAGTTATATATTTGTATATTTTTAACCCAATTATGACCAGAATTTTACCATTTCAAAATATAATCAATATAAAAAATATTAATATTTGTTTGACTTTTTTTTTTATAGTATGTAAGTTTCATTCAGACTGGCCACATTTCAAGGGCTCAATAGCCACATGTGGCTAGTAGCTTCTATACTGGACAACTCAGCTTTAGGAACTTTCTCCTCAAAGTGGGACTCATGGACCTACAGCAACCATATCACATGGGATCTTGCCAGAATCTCAGTCCTATTCCAAACCTGAATCGGAACCTACATTTTCACTATATTCCCCAGGAGATTCTTATACACATTAAAGTTTGAGAAGCAGTGTTCTGGCATGATGACCTTTCTCTACACTTATTTGGAGGCTAGTAAGAGGGACCAGACCAGGGATGGCTGAGGTCTAAGGACCGGATAGACCAGGTAATGCAAGTGTTGGGGTCAGCTAACTGAGGCGATCCAGATAAGTGGTGAGTCAGTGTCAGGGAGGTTTGATAGCTACATACATTAGCTCATAATATCAGGGGATTTTGGAGTCCAGCAATGGGTTGATATATCAGAGGTCCAGAAATAGTCAAGAGATGGATAGTCTAACAAGTAGATTGAACATAGTCTCTCAGGAGTCTAGCAGCAGAAATGAGCAGAAGTTCAGGGTGGTGGTTATAAGGGAAGAAAAGTAGCAGGGAATTGAGCCATAAGAGGTTAAGAGTTAGGGCTAAGACTTGTCCCTAGGAGGCAAGAGCGTTGACCCATGGGCCTGGGATTCCAGGCAGGGAGCCTCGCACACTCCCAGATTAGTACATTCACTGGCTGTGGTAGAAAGACTATGGGCTTTGTTGCAGTTCAATTTCAGATCCAATATCACTTTCACCACTTGACTGCTGTGTGACCACGGACAAATCTCTGCTGTAAAATGAAGATAATACTTCAGGGTTGTTGTGTGGGTTAACAGAGGGCAATGCATGTTAAAGGACCTGGCCAGTAAAAAGTATTCTCTAAGTGTCTGCTGGCTCACCTGTCCCACTGCCTTTTCAGCACCCTTAATCTTTTCTTTCCTGGCTGTCACTTCCCTAGCCAGAATATTATGTCCTTTATAATGGTGGGGATTTTATTTTGCTTTTCCACCGAATCCCTTGCATCTAGAACAGTACTGGACATGTAGTAAATACGAGTATTTGTCGTATGAGTGAAAGGCTGCTTTTAATGATCACCATGGCTATCTCTACTGCTCTCTTCTCTGTTTTTTCCTTTCTACTTCTCTTTTGAGTCTTCTTTGGTCTTCTTCCTAAGAGAACATCGATCTTTATAGACACCTCCAACCAATGGAAGCGGTATTTTCTTTTGTTAAGGAAGCTCACTCATGAGACTATGTTACATGTGTTCTTCAAGTCTTCTTAGCCATACTCATTGTCTGAGACAACCAACAAAATTGTTCTCCATCAGGACCATTCCAAAAGCCCAAGAAGACGGCTGAAACCTTCTTCTTTCCTTAGACTTCTAGTGAGCAGATTAGTTATGCTACACACTATGTTAGGCATTATAAATATAAAAACGAGCACATTTTCTCCCTGCCTTGAGTTTTTTATTTTTATTGAGGTAATTCACATGCTCTAAAAGTCACCCATTTAAAGTGTACAATTCAGTTTTTTAAGTATATTCAGTTATTCAACCATCCCTGCAATCTAAGTTTAGGACATTTTCATCGCCCCCAAAAGAAACCCTTACCCATTAGCAACTCTACCCCATTCCTACCTCCCACCTCCTCTTAGGCAACCACAAATCTGCTCTCTGTCTCCAAATTTGCCTATTCTGGACATTTCATATAAATAGAATCATACAATATGTGGCCTTTTGTGTCTGGCTTCTTTCACTCAGCATAATGTTTTCGTGGTTCATGCAATATTGTAGCTTCATTGTTTGATGTGGATATCTAGTTGTCTCAGTACTATTTTTGGTACGATTATTCTTTTCCTGTTTAATTGTCGTGGTGCCATTATTGAGAATCAATTGACCGTAGTTGTATGGGTTTATTTGTGTACTCTCAATTCTATTTCTTCGATGTCTACGTTTATTCTTATGCCAGTACCACACTGTCTTTTTTTTTTTTTTTTCACACTGTCTTGATTACTGTTGCTTTGTAGTGAGGCACTGAGTTTTTAAACTAATTATATCTCAACCTAATATATATTATATATTAAACTAATTATAATCATTTTACTTGAACTGCTTAACATTTATGTTTGATTATGCAGCATGAAATAGTTATCTTAATGGCATATTAACTCTTTAGTAAGTTTTATTTGATCATAGCAGTAAACTGTATGCATGTAAGTACAGTTTGCATAGATCATTGCACCTGTAGTTTAGTTTTGTGCTTAGGCAACATCTAAAAACAATTAAAGCCATTGGTTGTAATTCACCTGTCATTATCTTTAAAATGGCTCTTAAGGGCAGTTATGAGATTATCTTTTCATGACTATTGCTTTTTGAATATTCTCTCTACAAAAAAGTAACTTAAATTGTTCTTTTCCTTCTTTATAATTTATAGACTTTGTATGCTGAAACTTCTCAACCAGAAGAAAGGGCCTTCACAGTGTCCTTTGTGTAAGAATGATATAACCAAAAGGTATGTAATTGGGGTATTGATGGGAGGTTGGAAGAAACAATGGTAGCAAAAAGCAGAAATTCCTTTGGTGTTCCTATCAAACCATTCCTCAGTAGAAAAATGTATAAAAAGGTGTTTAGCTGACAGTAAATTATTTCTTACGTCATTTTCCTGAAAGTTTTATTGTACCGTATTTTCCCGAAAATAAGACCTAGCCGGACCATCAGCTCCAATACGTCTTCTAGGCAAGAATTAACGTAAGATCTGGTCTTATTTTAATATAATATAAGACCGGGTCTTACATTAATTATTGGTCCAAAAGACGCATTGGAGCTGATGGTCCGGTTAGGTCTTATTTTCAGGGAAACATGGTTTATCTGCCTTATACAGGTATTAGCAATTCATTGCCTTTTTCTAATGCTTCTGGATGGTGCAAGAACTTGCAGTCTTATCTAAAGTAGGAATTCCCCGCTTCTGCCCACATTGTCTCCTGATCCTGTTTTATTTTTTTTCTTTGCATTTATTTCTACTTAACTATCTATACACACAATGTATTTACATATTGTGCGTCCCTCCGGCCAGGATGTAAGTTCTATTAGGGCATTGGTTTTGTCTGTCTCAGTCAACACTGTTTTTCCAGTGTTTCACATATAGTAGTCACTCAGCTATTTAAAGGATGAAGTGAATTATATTGTCCAACAGCTTTATTAAATGAAAATCTTTCTTTGGACATTGTCATCTATCTGTGCTTTCAACATACTATAATCATCATTTGACAGACATGCCTGAGCTAGAAGTGGGAGGTTGGGTGGATGAGATTCAGATATTAAGAACAGTAGGTTTTGGGGCGGCCGGATGGCTCAGTTGGTTAGAGTGCAGGCTCTGAACAACAGGGTTGCCGGTTCGATTCCCACATGGGCCGGTGGGCTGTGCCCTCCACAACTAGATTGAAGACAACGACTTGGAGCTGATGAGCCCTGGAGAAACACACTGTTCCCCAATATTCCCCAATAAAATTTAAAAAAAAAAAAAAAAAAAAAGAATAGTAGGTTTGCTGAACAGTGGATTAATATCTACTATGGATTCAGAGTGCTATTCTTTTAGGTAGTTATAGGCTTTTAAAGGTAGACTTGCGTGGCAAAAAAAAAAAAGGTTATAAAAACAATACTGATGTCAGTGATGTTTTGATTGTAGAATTAATAGCTGTGTTCTTTGAATATACTTTTTCTACTGTTGCTGCATTTTTTTGTTTACATGTCTTTCCTTATTTTAGTGTCATTAAAGAGTTGATAATTTTTTGCTAAGTGTGTCTCTCAATTTAATTTCAGAAGCCTACAAGAAAGTACAAGATTTAGTCAGCTTGTTGAAGAGCTATTGAAAATCATTCATGCTTTTGAACTTGACACAGGATTGCAGTGTAAGTGTTGTATAGCCCCAGGCACCAGTGTTCAAGTAGCTTTCCTTAAAACTCAGGAGGAGGTTTACGCAATTATTTTTTCATGATAGGTGATAAGACCTTTTGGGCTAGGTTAATTTTAGCTCTTTATCTGTAATCTGTCTTTTAAATCATTCCCACTGGGCTCACACCTTATTTTATCGATCCTAAGATTCACATTTTTCACATTTTAACATCTCCAAAATTGGGGCCAGTTTACCATCCCATGGTGTGTCATTGTTTAATTTAGTGTTTTCTTTCTTAGTGATATAAAAAATAATCATGCTTCTTACGTTGTTGGTATCTTAGATTCAGTGAAATATGGTGTTAATAGACAGATTTGTTAGTATTGAGGTGGGAAAAAGTAGAAATAACTGACAGTCTATGTGTGTGTTTCCTAGGAGTAGAATTTCCAACATTGATTTTTTTTTTTAAAGTGTAGGTAGGACCTTCCTTTACAGGAGTTGACCCAAATCTTCCTTCCATGCTCTCAGAAGGCATAAGGTGACTCCAGGAAGAAATGTGACTCTGCAGTGCCTTAGACCAGACAGTATACTTGAGGATGTGATGTTTCTACTGAAAATAAGTTCGAGAAGGCACATGCAGCACCAGAAACTAGAAAGAAAGTGGGTGGACTTCTCCCTTCGCAGTATGACTGTTAGTTATACGGAACTACAGCTGTGTCTACCATCAGACAAGGGCTCCTTTCTTGGTCTTGAACCCCAGTAATTGCCTTGAAATCTTAGTGATAGTTTTCCCCGGTACCACATCAGGGGGGTTACACCAAGATTAACCTCATACGACTGGATTTGGATGCCATGTTTCTGGTTATTACGGGGACTTTCCTGGTTGAAGCCTAGTGTAGCCAGAAGGAGTATCCACCTGGATCCAGGCCCCACAGCTGGATCGATGAGTGTTTGATCAAGTCAAACCCTCTGATTCTTAAGTTTCCTGTAGAACCCGCATTCCCAGCTCTATTGAGAGCTCCTCCAGGACAAAATGATGGCATTCGTTTTCTTACTCCTCACTTGGGCAGATGACAGAACTGGGCATAAAGATTAACCTGACAAAATATTTACTTATGCAACATAGAATAGTCTGTCTTTTCCCTACTGACACAATATGCCATTTCTGTCATAAGCCAAAGTTCAAAAAAAAAAATTATAGGTAACTTTTAATGCATTGTCTTAATACAACAAGGAACACACGCAGGATTTCTCTTGGTTCTTTGATTACAATTAGTATATTTTTTCAACTGTAAAAATGTTTTCCCTTGTAATTTACAGTTACAAATAGTTACAACTTTTCAAAAAAGGAAAGTAGCCCTCCTGAGCAACTAAAGGAGGAAATTTCTATCATCCAAAGTTTGGGCTACCGAAACCGTGCCAAAAGACTTCGACAGAGTGAACCTGAAAATCCTGCCTCGGTAAAGCCATTTTCATTTATTCTGGTAACATCTCTTTATTGAGCATTGTGAATTAGTGAATGTGCTAGATGCTCATGGATTTCTATAAAAAGTCAGTAAGTAAGGTAAGATGGAAGCGGTTGGATAAGTGTTCCAATGAACAAGAGTTAGAGGAGTTGAGAGGTCTGTGTACATTGTGTGGGTGAAAGACTTTATAGGCCCTTGTCTGCTTTAGTGCTTTGTCCATTCTGAGGCTTGTCTAAAATAGCCACGAGGTCAGTGATGGTTTTAAGTTTGATATTTTTTATAATAACCATCATATGGCAATTCTCCAGGCATGAGGAAGTATCTTCTATTTTAGTTTCTCTGTAAAGTTGCCTGAAAAGAAAATCAGTTTTAACACTTGAAGGTATAATTGTTTTTTAAAAAATGCAGTGGTTCACTCGGTTGTTATTCTGAATGAATAATGGAGATCTCAATAATAGTTATTATGGTACCAGGATTCATTTTTCAGTAGATTTTAAAGAGCTCAAAAAGAAGGAAAGCTTCTTCATTGGAGTAATGTTGGGCTTTTTAAAATTCTTGATTGTACTGAATGTTTTTCGCCCCCCTATCTTCTGCCTCCCCCCCATTCCGGTTCAAGCGATTGTTTCTCAGTCTAGTTGTGTAGGACGCAGCTCCCTGGCCCATGCTGGTATTATGAGCCTTGCACTCCCTCCGGCCACGCGCTCTGGCTACTCCCTCTGGCTCAGGCAGTCGGTTGCTCATGGCAGCTTATGATGGTTGCCAGCCCGCAGCAATACACCCCAACCTCTGACTGCTCACGCCAACCTGCGGCTGCTCACAGCAGCCCAGCTCCAGGGAAAGCTGTTGTTCACAATCTTAGCTGTAGAGGGCGCAGCTCACTGGCTCATGTGGGAATCAAACCTGCAACCTCAGCGTTAGGAGCCCAGTGTTCCAACCACCTGAGCCACTGGGCCAGTCCTGAACGTTCCTAAGATTGCTGGGTTTTTATTATTTGCATTTATCCTTTTTAAAAATTTATTTTATCTTAGTTGCAAACCCTGTTATCAGATGTGATTGTAAATGTATACTAAATGAATCTCATTCCCTTTCTACAATATAAAGTATTAATTTCAAAATATACTTTTCTTATACTTCAAAAAATTACACAGATAATACATATTTTATTTAGAAAAATTCAAAATAACAGAGAGGCATAATTAAATCACATAACATACATTTTGGTGTGTAGTTTTCCAAGTGCTTTTTCCTGGTATCATAAATTTTAGCTAATTGGTTATGGTCTATTTGTTTTGTCCGTGGCCTCGAGTTTCTCTTAGGGAAAATAAAATCAAAGAACTCGCCAATAATAGGTTGATCATTCTTTACTGCTTAGCAGGAAACCAATCATAGTGTCCAGCTCTCTAACCTTGAAATTGTGAGATCTCTGAGGACAAAGCAACAGACACAACCTCAGAATAAGTCTGTCTACATTGAATTGGGTAAGAATCTCAGATTTGGTAAGTTTAGAACAATAGCTGCTGGATTCTTTATCTTACAGTTTTATCAAAAATCTTGGTCATAATTTACACAGTGGAAGGGAGCTTTGGGAAGTAAAAGAAAATAATTTTACTAGTCTTATGGTGTGTTTAGAAATAATGTAAAAGATGCAGTTCTCATCTTGAAGAACCTTACTTTATAGAGAGCAAAAGAAAGATGTCTAGTTATAATATGTGTAAATATACAGCAGGTCCTTAATGCCATTTCTTTCGGTGTTGTTTCATTCTAACATCGATGAGATGCTGTAGGAAGTTAACTCATTTACATCAATTACTCTATGGTAAAATTGGTTTTGTTATACGTCGTTGCGCTTAAAGTCACAGAACCTGTTGCCGACATTAAGGGAGGGCTTCCTATACTTTGGAGCGATGGAGAGTAGGTATAAGAAAGAACATGATGAGTTAGCTACAGATCCAAGATAAATTGTAATGACTAGAAAGACTTTCAAGAAAAGCTGAGCACAATTCAGACCGTTTTCTCGAATTGTTTTATCTTTTAGATTTTTATCTTTTCGATATTTGTAAGTGGAGAGAGTGGCCCTTCCTTGGGCTCCCAAGTGCCACCATATGTTTACTGTAGCACTTACTAGATTCTCTTGAAATTACCTGCATGTCTTTTCCCCCTCTTAAAAGTGTAAGTTCTTAGACAACAGGTGTGGTATCATAAAAATAACCAAAATAATTATGGTAGCAAATATTTAGGAGCACTTAGTGTAGTCCAGGCACTGTTGTATTTTACTTGTATAACGTTTAAGATGCGTGGCAAACCTCCGAGGTTGTTATTTTACGTATTTTACAGATGAGAAAATCAAGAAATTTTGCCAATGTAGTAAAGCTAGTAGTAAGTAGCAGAGCTAGGGATTCTGGCTTCAGAGCCTGTGTGTATAACTACTTCTCTGTAATGCCTGACATGTAGCATTGTGCCTGCTATATAGTGGGTGCTCAGTAAATGCTTCCTTTTTTTTTAAAGATTTTATTGGGGAAGAGGAACAGGACTTTATTGGGGAACAGTGTGTGTACTTCCAGGATTTTTTCCAAGTCAAGTTGTTGTCCTTTCAGTCTTAGTTGTGGAGGGTGCCGTTCAGCTTCAAGTTGTTGTCCTTTCAATAGTAGTTGTGGAGGGCACAGCTCAGCTCCAGGTCCAGTTGCCATTGTTAGTTGCAGGGGTCGCATCCCACCGTCTCTTGCGGGACTCGAGGAATTGAACCGGCACCTTTGTGGTTGAGAGCCCACTTGCCCATGTGGGAATCGAACCGTCAGCCTTCGGAGTTAGGAGCACCGAGCTCCAACCGCCTGAGCCACTGGGCCGGCCCTCAGTAAATGCTTTTTGAATGAACATCTGTTTTGCAAAAAGTACATTTTTTTTTAGTTTAACCCTTTGAATAAAAATCCTTTGATTGATTTGCTATTTGGTGAATTTTTTTAGGATCTGATTCTTCTGAAGATACGGTTAATAAGGAAAATTATCTCAGGTGAGTCAGTGAGCCTTTGTCTATGAAGCTGCATTTTTGTACTTAGTTAATATTAAGGATTGGTGTTTCTTTAGAATTATGGCATTGGGATAGACCATCTACTTTAATCACATTTTATAGCTGAGAAAATACCCTTTTTGTCTGTTTGATTTCTTAAATAAAGAGTCCCAAAGAGTTTAAAATAACATAACTGCACAGACTCGCTTAAAGCAGAGGGTTCTGCTCTGTTCTAGCTTAGATCCTCATGTACAGTAGTATTGACATAGTGGTAATTGTGGCTGATAGAAATATAGAAGACTCCATTTTTAATTCTTTCCTTCTTCTGTTCCTTAATTCCATCTATCCCTCCAACTTTGTCTACGTAAGTTTTACAATCTACAAGCAGCCCGCAACTCTGTTACCTGTCAAATTGCTTTCCTTAGGAATTATCGCTTGACCTTCATATCTGTGATGGCTTGTCCGAGCACTGATGGTGTTATTGCCAATCAGATTTTATTTGCAAATGACTTTTTCCTAATATTTCAATTGAGAGGAAATGGTTTTCAGCCTTAAAAAAAAGCACAGAACGCAGTTATGGAATGATTCGTTCTTTGCATTCCATTGGAATGTCTGCTCCATCTCATTGCTCCCTTTGTTTAGATCTTTGTTCTTGCATTCTCATTAAGATACACTTTTAAGGTTTGTGCTTTTTTGCTTTACTGTCTTTTGGCTATTGTTTGTCATTGAAGTGAGCTGTCACTTAAGTTTTGATTCTCATTTGCGTGTCCATAAAGCAGTGTTCTATATTCCTGCTCTGATTTTTGTGACTGTTTTCAGTCTTTAACCCTTGTATTTTGACTAGAAGTTACTAAAGGAGAGAGCACATTTCAAAAAGTGAATCAAATTGATCAGCTTACTGCTGATCAGGAGCTAAAATACTTGATCTTGCTCATTTGACAACTCTTGAAGCATATAACTAGGGTTTCTCATTAAGGCTTCTGTCTTTTCCCTACAGTGTGGGAGATCACGAATTGTTACAAACCACCCCTCAAGGAGTGAGGGCTGAAGCCACTTTGAATCCTGCAAGAAAGGGTAATGGTAAGTCTGCCCAACATAACAGGCACTGAAGAGAGAATGGGAAGATGTAGTACTGTAATTAGATTATTCTGAAGACCATTTGGGACATTTATAATTCACAGCATCTCTTAGCAGAGTTCGAGTATTGCTCTTTCTTAGATGTTGTGGTATACAGCCTGATCGATTTAAAAGGCACTGGACTGATGTGATTATAATAGTACCCTATGTAACTGGTTGTTGACTTTAACATTTAATTGATGTGTTTGTATTTTATCTTTTGCATACTGATATTTAAATATAGGAAGTATAAGTCTGAAGATAGAACAAAGCACCATGTGTCTGATGCTCAGACAGCCTGCTTTTAAATCGCTGTTAGTGGTTAAGGAAATAGGTGTGGTTTTTGAATAGGGGGAATTCTGAAATTAAAATTTTAATTATCTCGAGTGGAATTAATGTGACTAGATAAATAGGAGCTAAGTGAAAGAGTATGAGCTACAGCTTCAGTATACTTGGTTGCTTAAGAGGTTAGTTTCTCTAAAAATGTTTGCCAGTTATTTCATTTCCACCCCCAAGGTGTATTAAGTACATATTTTTTCATAAGTCAATTGTTAATCACCTGTTGTTTTTGTATACTTTCAGCTGATTCTGAGTTTCCTGAGGCTATAACAAATATTAAACATCACCAATCCAGTAATAAAGATTTGACCACCACTGAGAAGCATGCAACTGAGAAGCATCCAGAAAAGTATCAGGGTGTTTCTGTTTCAAACTTGCATGTGGAGCCATGTGGTACAAATACTCATGCCAGATCATTACAGCATGATAACAGCCGTTTATTACTCACTGAAGACAGAATGAATGTAGAAAAGGCTGAATTCTGTAATAAAAGCAAGCAGCCTGGCTTAGCAAGGAGCCAACAGAGCAGATGGGCTGAAAGTAAGGAAACATGTAATGATAGACAGACTCCCAGCACAGAAATAAAGGTAGTTCTGAATGCTGATCCTCTGGATGGGAGAAAAGAACTGAATAAGCAGAAACCTCCATGCTCTGACAATCCTAGAGATTCTCAAGATGTTCCGTGGATAACACAGAATAGTAGCATACAGAAAGTTAATGAGTGGTTTTCCAGACGTGATGAAATATTAACGTCTCACGGCTCACGTGATGGAAGAGCTGAACCAAATACAGAAGTAGCTGGTACAGAAGTTCCAAATGAAGTAGTTGGATATTCTGGTTCTTCAGAGAACATAGCCTTCATGACCAGTGACCCTCATGATGTTTTAATATGTGAAAGTGAAAGAGTCCACTCCAAACCAGTGGAAACTACTATTGAAGATAAAATATTTGGGAAAACCTATCGGAGGAAGGCAAGCCTCCCTAACTTCAGCCACACAACTGAAAACATAATTGTAGGAGCCTGTGCTGTAGAACCTCAGATAACACAAGAGTGTCCCCTCACAAACAAACTGAGGCGTAAGAGAAGAACTGCATCAGGCCTGCATCCGGAGGATTTTATCAAGAAAATAGATGTAAAAGTTGTTCAAAAGACTCCTGAAAAGATAATTGAGAGAACCAACCAAACAGAGCCGAATGGTCATGTGATGAATATTACTCATAATGGTCATAGGAATGAAACGAAAGGTGATTATGTTCAGAAAGAGAATGATGCTAACCCAACAGAATCATTGGAAAAAGAATCTGCTTTCAGAACTGGAGCCGAACATATAAGCAGCAGTATAAGCAATATGGAACTAGAATTAAATATTCCCAGTTCCAAAGCACCTAAGAAGAATAGGCTGAGGAGGAAGTCCTCTACCAGGCCTATTCATGAACTTGAACTAGAGGTCAGGAGAAATCCACACCCACCTAATCCTACTGAACTACAAATTGATAGTTGTTCTAGAAGTGAAGAGGTAAAGAAAAATTCTGACCAAATGCCAGTCAGGCACAGCAAAAAGCTTGAACTCATGGAAGATAAAGAACCTGCAACTGGAGTCCAGAAAAGTAACGAGCCAAATGAACAAATAAATAAGAGACTTACCAGTAATGCTTTCCCAGAACTAAATTTAACAAACATCCCTGGTTTTTTTACTCACGGGTCAAGTTCAAATAAACTTCAAGAGTTTGTCAATGCTAGCCTTCAAAGAGAAGAACTAGAAGAGAACCTAGAAACAGTTCAAGTGTCTCATAGTACCAAAGACCTCAAAGATCTGATATTAAGTGGAGGAAGAGGTTTGCAAACTGATCAATCTATGGAAAGTACCGGTATTTTATTGGTACCTGATACTGATTATGGCACTCAGGATAGTATGTCATTACTGGAACCTGACACACCAGGGAAGGCAAAAACAGCACCAAATCAACATGTGGGTGTGTGTACAGCCATTGAAAACCCCAAGGAACTTATCCATGGTTCTAATGATACTAGAAATGACACAGAGAGCTTTAAGGATCCATTGAGATGTGAAGTTAACCATGTTCAAGAGACAAGCATAGAAATGGAAGACAGTGAACTTGATACACAGTGTTTACAGGAAACATTCAAGGTTTCAAAGCGTAAGTCATTTGCTCTGTTTTCAAATCCAGGAAATCCAGAAAAGGAATGTGCAACAGTCTATACTCACTCCAGGTCCTTAAGGAAACAAAGTCCAAAAGTCACTCTTGAATGTGGACAAAAAGAAGACAATCAGGAAAAGACAGATTCTAAACTCGGGCATGTGCAGGCAGTTCAGACAACTGTAGGCTTTCCTGTGGTTTGTGAGAAAGACGAAAATCCAGGAGATTATGCCAAATATAACATAAAAGGAGTCTCTGAACTTGGTCAGTCATCTCTGTTCAGAGGCAACAAAACTGAACTCACTATTGCATATAAACATGGAATTACTCAAAACCTATATAGTTTACCACATATTTCTCCCATCAGGTCATCTATTAAAACTATATGTACGAAAAACCTGTCAGAGGAAAACTTTGAGGAACATCCAGTGTCACCTGAAAGAGCAATGGGAAGTGAGAGCATCATTCAAAGTACAGTGAGCACAATTAGCCAAAATAACATTAGAGTAAACACTTTTAAAGAAGGCAGCTCAAGTAATATTTATGAAGTAGATTCCGGTACTAATGAAGTTGGCTCTAGTATCAATGAAGTAGGTTCCAGTGGTGAAAACATCCAAGCAGAACTCAGTAGAAACAGAGGACCAAAATTAAATGCTGTGCTCAGATTAGGTCTCATGCAACCTGATACCTGTAAGCAAAGCCTTCCTGTAAGTAACTGTAAACATCCTGAAATAAAAAGGCAGGGAGAAAATGAAGGGCTAGTTCAGGCTGTTAATGCAGACTTCTCTCCACGTCAGATTCCAGATTACCTAGAACAACCTATGGGAAGTAGTCAGGTTTGTTCTGAGACACCAGAGGACCTGTTAAACGAGAATGAAATAAAGGAAAATGGCAGCTTTGCTGAAAGTGACATGAAGGAAAGATCTGCTGTTTTTAGCAAAAGTGTCCAGAAAGAATACAGAAGGAGCTCTAGCCCCTTAGTTCATACACGTTTGGCTCAGAGTCACCAAAGACGAGCCAGGAAATTAGAGTCCTCAGAAGAGGACACGTCTAGTGAGGATGAAGAACTCCCCTGCTTCCAACACTTAATATTTGGTAAAGTAAGCAATATACCGTCTCCATCGACTAGACTTAACACTGTTGCCACAGAGAGTCTGTCTAAGGAAAGAGAGGAGAACGTAGCATCGTTGAAGAATAGCTTAAATGACTGCAGTAAACAGGTGACATCAGCAGAGGCCTCCGAGGAGCATCACCTGCATGAGGAGGCGAAATGTTCTAGTAGCTTATTTTCCTCACAGTGCAGTGCATCGGGAGACTTGACCACTAATACAAACACTCAGGATCCTTTCTTGATGTTTGATCCCCCTTCCATGCAAGTGAGGCATCAGTCTAAAAACCAGGAAGTTCTCAGCGACAAGGAATTGGTTTCCAGTGATGACAAAAGTGAAACTGGCCTGCAAGAGTATAACCAGGAAGAGCAGAGTGTGGATTCAAACTTAGGTATGCGAACCATCTGTTTTGTAGAAGTGAGCTAAGTGTTTATGCCTTTGGGGAAGCACATTTTAGGAGTTCCCAAGTACAATTAAAATTAACTGCTTAAACTTGAAGCATGTTCCTCCTGAGGTGCTTTTCCTTAAAATTCCTTCACCTAGCTGGAACGTCCCTATTGGAATGAGATTTGATGCCCTAGTGGTTGGTGGACTTACTTCTGGTTTTGTTATGATTTCTAGAGGAAACCTGGGTGTCCCAAAAGAAAACGTGTAATCATTTTGTGTGACATGAAAGTGATATTTGTCCCGCCCATGGGAAGAACCAGATACAGCAAGTTGCAGTATTTGCTGTCTGTTTTTACATCTAAACCTCTATTATTATTTAAGATGAAGCAGCATCTGAGTATGAGAGTGAAACCACCCTCTCTGAAGACTGTTCAGAGCTGTCCTCTCAGAGTGTTATTTTAACCACTCAGGTAAAAAGCGTGTGTGTGTTTGTGTGTTGTCCTCTACATTCAGTAGTATGCGTCCTGCATTCATTCTTACATTTACTGATATCATCCATAGAACCAGTGGTATAACAGTTGTATATGGTACCTTGTCTCCTCAAATTAGATTGTAATCAACTGGATAGAACTCAGGCATGAACTCATGCTACCTTTTATTTTACACACATACCCACCCACCACCTAGCTCACTACAGAACACTAAATCCTGAATTTAATCAATAAGCTAAACCTTCAAATCCCATAGCCCTCTGTGGCAGAAACATGTATGAAAGCACTACTGTGTCAAAGGAGGGTCATGTGTTCCATTTCCGCATACTAATGCGTTAGCAGTACAAATGAAGTTGTGGGGAACCATCTTCCTGGTAGGAGATGTGTTGTTGATGGGGACTTCCAAAGGAGACATTGGAGCTGGGCCTTGAAAGAGGAGCAGATTTTTTCCAGGTGGAAAGAGAAGGGAGGCAGCAACTGAGGCAAAGGCTCAGAGATATGAAATGCCCAGGAAGCACAAAGTTGTCTTGTGTGACGAGAAAACAGGTCATATGGGTGGTTCGTAAGAGAAATAAGATCAGGGTATGAGGGGCCTTTTGAATGCTATACTTAGGAATTTGGACTTTATCCTGAGGGCAATAATGAGTAATAATGACATAGTTTCAGAAAGTATTAACTTATCTGAGCAGTGGAATAACCACTAAGGTCTTTATGGAAGAAAGATATATGATAAACATGGCTTTTAAGGAACTTCCACAGTAGATAGCTGTATGAAAAGTAGAAATCAGCGTAGCATAGTGGGAATTAGAAGAGTAGGGCTAATTTGCGAAACACTTAAGAATTAGAATCAAGAAAACCTGGTAACCAATTTGGTTTTGGTCTCCCAAAGGTACCGTATCTGGCCACTTGCCTACAGAGGAAACCCAAAGGAAAGTTATCTAACTATAATTCTCCCATGACTATTTTTTCTGATTTTCTAACCTATTTAACGGCCACACAGAGGTTACACGTGACTATAGTGACTAGTCTGGCCTCTGAAACGTATGGATGGATATCTGTGGTTTCCTTCCAGATTTACTGAGGCAAGCCCTCTTTGATCAGTGATGGAAGTACTCACAGGCGCCACATGGTGGCAGAGGTGCTGCCGGCGATGACTTTGGCAGCAAAACAGTCTCAGGGTAGCAGTGAAAGCCTTTGTGAAGCTGGGAATACATTTTCTGGTCATAAAAACCTCCTGAAAGCTATGAGCTCAGTGTAGCAGGAGAAAGTAAATGGCTAGTTTTTAGTAAAGGGCAAAGTCATTTTCAAGGATCCGAAGAAGGCACAGAGGGTGAAACAATTTGTGTTTCCCCAGGGTTTGCTGGCAACCACTGTTCCTTCTAAAATTAATGAAGAAATGTATACGTTGGAAATCTCACTTCCCAAATACTTGGCTTATCCAAAACCTTAGACTTAGCAGATTTCTTTTTGAAGTGGAAAAAGACCAGGAGTCCCACAAGCAAGAAGAGCCCCATCTCTTGAATTGGAAACAATAACTGTTCTTCCAGGCTTTCCTTGGGCTCTCCCTGTTGGATCTTTCCCTCTCAGATCCTCTGTGAACTTCTCAAGGTACCCTGATCCCAGCTAGAATGGCAGCACCATGAGGGCTATACCCCTAGCCTTATGATAGTGTCGGACATATAATAGATGGTCAACAGATGGTTATTGAATGAACAAATAGATAAATGAATGAATTAGTTCTGCTTTTTCAGAACTGTCTCAGTGGGTACTGTCTCAGTGATGCCTACCCAACGAACTTAGCGTTTAAGTTCTTTCTTCATCGTTTCCTTCTCTAGTCCTACTGGGGGCCTTGGTGCCTTCCTTTGAGTCTTTCTAGGAACTCAAGTCCAACGAATCCCAGAAACAGACTCCTCACAAGGTAGAAACCAGACATTTTTATTTGGACTAACTCAAATCTCTTAGGAGCCTCACAGTACTGAATCTTTGAAATAGTCTATGTAAAATGTTAACAGAGTCATTCATTTTAAATATCAAAGTGTTTAAGCACCTTAATGATTTTTTTTTGCCCCCGAGCTTTGAAAGACAATAACCAACTTCAAAAGGACATCACAATAAAGCGAGTCTATTTGGGAGAGTTTGAGGAATTTTTTTTCCTCCTCTAACATCATTCTGAAATAATTTCATGGGCATTAATTGCATGAATATGGTTGGATTAAAAGGTGTTCAGCCAGAACTCATAATTCCATACTCGGTGATTTTAATTCCCGTGCTAAAATTAATTGGTGTGACATATTCTTGCATTCTGGCAAGTTTCTAAAAGAGTATAACTTTCTCAGTGTCACTTTTTGTGTTTTCAGCAGAGGGACACCATGCAAGATAATCTGGTAAAGCTCAAGCAGGAAATGGCCGAACTGGAAGCGGTGTTAGAGCAGCATGGGAGCCAGCCTTCTAACAGCTCCCCTTCCGTCATAGCTGACTCTTGTGCCTCACAGGACCTGCTAAATCTGGAACAGAACATGTCAGAAAAAGGTTTGTAATGTTCAAATTATTCGTAAGCAAAATTCTTCCCCTCACTAAGCCTTGTGGAAAATGTGGACCTAGCGTCAACATTTTATGATCCGTGCTTAGCATATATTTGCTGAGTCACTCCGTGGGTAATTTTAGAGCCTTCTTTCTAGTTCCTGCTCACAACTAATTTACCATTCAGAGGGACCAAGACAGTCATTAAGTGTCCTTGTCTGACTGAGTACCCACAATGAGGAGATGCTATGGGGAACACGTAGGAAGTTGAGTATAGTGGGGGAGATTGGAAATAGGTAATCCCATCATTTTAGAAAGCTTGTGAAAAAACTCGGACATACTCTTATAACACAGCTGTCAGATCACAAAACCCTATTTCATGTGCTTTCCAGTTTATAGGAAGAGATGCCCTATCCTTCAGGAACTGCACCTTAATCCACAGAAAGTCCAATTATGTGGCAGAGTTAGGTGGTTTATCACAACATTATAGTTGTCAACAAGGCCAGATGGACCTCTGAGATGAGGCATTTGGCGGAACCAGGCAGGTAGAGTTGATCAGAACTGACTTCCTAAAAGAAGTGAGCACTGAGCTGAGGAATAATGTTGCATAAATGAAGGAAAGTAAGATGACATTTTGAGTATTTAATTGGAAAAGGCACATCGGGCAGGTTTTTTAATAAGGGCAAATACAATACTTAGACAAGTAGATGAGAGGCTCTGCACAGGCATGGGTTCTGCAGGGGGGACTGGCAGGTGTGGGGAGCCCTCCCAAAGTGTTCTTCACTACTGTCTCAGTGATACCTACCCAAGGAACTTAGCCTTTAAGTTCCTTCTTCATTGTTTCCTTCTCTAGTCCTACTGGGGGCCTTGGTGCCTTCCTTTGAGTCTTTCTAGGAACTCAAGTCTTAATGATTCAGAACTGTGGCCTTGATCCAGGAGTGTGCCTTGCAGTATTTTTATGTTCAGAGAGAAACACTAGCTCATGCACGAGAAGCTAGGAACTCTGTTGCTATGGCAGTGGTTCAAATGTATTTCCTTAAATGCTTTCTTTGTAACTGTGTTTTCATTTAGTTCATCTCCCAGAAAATGAAGCCCAAAGTCTATTCCCCAGCACAGTTCTCTTCTTTGAGATGCTTTTACCATCTTCAATCTAAAAACAGACTAGACTTTCAATTTTTTATTTTTAGACGTTCAATTTTAATGCCTAGCTTATAAAATATTATTGTCTGGCTTTGAATCTGTGTGAATCTATCTCATCTTTGGGGATGGGGTGGTTATTTTTTTCCTGAAGATCTGTAGACAAAAATGTTTCTTTGTGGCTTTTTGTTTTTGCAATTTCATAAATGTTAGGTTTTTATACATTCTGTTTTACTATGGATTTGAAAACCTTTTTCAAAATTTCTGAATCTCAATATAAAACATTTTTGTTTATAGGTTTTACTTTATCCTTTGGAGTAAACTTATTCATTATTTTAAAGTCTTCGCATCAAATGTCCTGCTGTCAGCATAGATCTGCCCTACTGTTTACCTAAGGGTCATTCCTAAAGCTGCATAATAGTTCTGTGTAAATGTGGATACTTACCCATTCATTATAAGTTATGTGTACCTCCCTCTGCAGATAAAGCTATTTTATATCAGGCACTTTGCCGTTTTTTTCTCATGGATTACCTGTCATTCATAAAGCAAACATTAGCCATTTGTAAGATCATAGCCCATTACAGTGGAAGTGATTTTCAGACACATTGGAGCTTTTTTGTCCCCATAGTTCATTCCTGGAAGCACTTGTTAAAAATTCCTAGCCTCTTCCCCTGAAAATTCTAAATCAGCTGGGTAGATGGGTTATGTGCTTTTTAAAGCTGAATTTCATTATGGGTTCCCTGTTTTATAGTTTATCATTTCTGAATATCTCTTTCCTTCCTCCTCAAATGTCTTTTCCTTTGATTCTCCCTATATTTTGCACAGTGCTTAGTACATGATAGGCAGCCAGTAAATTTATTAAATATCTGGTCTGGCTCATATTTCCTACCCATGAAGAATATAACATGTTAAGACCCCCAGATGAGGGAATGATTTAAGGAGTATTATAGTATCGTCTCAGTACTTGGGCTCTGGATCCCTGCATTTATGAAATAAGGATTAAAGAAAAAGAAAAACAAAAGTTTTGCCCTTGTGGTTTTTAGTTCTTGTTGAGTTGTTAAATTACAGATTAGTTTATTTTCTTCTTAGCTTGACCCCATTGTAGGAAAAAGTGGAACTCATACACTATTTGTTCAGGCAATAGAATAACTTTTTTTTTTTTTAAGTATATGTTGCCAATTTGTTTTTGTTTTGTTTTTTAACTTTTATTTATTTTAAGTGTGTTTGTCCAGGACCCATCAGCTCCAAGTCAAGTAGTAATTGTTTCAATCTAGTTGTGGAGGGCGCAGCTCACAGTGGCCCCATGTGGGGATCGAACCTGCAAACTTGTTGGTAAGAGCACCAGGCTCTAAACAACTGAGTTAACCAGCCGCCCTTCACTTTTTTTTTCTGTATCCCTTTCTAATGGTTAATTCTGTTTGATGTGATTCCTTAGAGACTGCATATAACCTTTTATTAATTATCACCTTGTATCTGAGGGGAAATGATACCCTTATTTAAAAGTTTACATACCCAGTTGAAAGAAAAACCTGCATGGTTAGATTTAGACTCTGCTTACTTTCAGCAGCTGGTAGCTCCAGGCAGAGTTCTTCCAGTTCACAGAAACTCACAGGTCCAGAAAAGATGAGCACAAAGAAAACTGTAAATAATGCATTTGAGGATTAACTCAGGAAATCAATGATTATTTCCCCCCCAGGTTACGCAGGGTTGTAAAGAACAGTGTAATTAACACAGTTCTTTTTAAAAATTTTTCTCCCACAATGTATGGATTTTAGCTTTTCTGATAAAAGCTCAAAATAAATTACAGTTGTCAGTGACTTTTTAATGAATAGAAGACATTTGTAATGTTTAAGTATTTGGTTTTGCTTTTTAAAGTTTTCTGCCTTTAAGCTACTTCAGCAATGGTACAATAATACATTTGGAGGAATTAATAAATTAAAAGGATGTACTAACATGTCAGAACTTGGCCTTGGGTCTGTTTGTGTTGTTTTCTCTCATGCCATTTCATCATTAGTTCTATATATTACTTCAGGGTTCCTTATCAGTTGGCACCTTGTTTTTTTTTTTTTTTTTTTATGTATATTGGTTTTTTGGTTGGTTTGTTTTTCTTAGTAATTGAAAATGTGAAGCAAAATGTCACCTCTTTTTTCTTTCTTACCCGACCTCTCCACTCTTATTTTCCCCACACTGAAAAAGCTCAAATCCCCGTTTTATATAGTCTTTGATGTGGAGGCAGTAGGGATGGAAAAGGTAATGTGCTTTGTGCTTTCCAGTACTTTCTCTTCCCTATCATCTAAAGGAATTTGAGTATAATTTAGTTTGCTGTAGAGATTAAAAGAAGAAAAATCACTTCCTATTCTTGTTTCCTTATCATGTAGGGCCAAAAAATATAAATACATGATTTTTTCAGCCTTGTCTCAGTTGGGTATCTTTATTTACCTAGTCTTAAAGTGTTCCTATTATATATTTTTTAGTTCCATTTGGTGCTGGAACTCTTGTGTTTATAAAATTCTGTCTGATACACTTGCTTAAAAACCAATTTGATTGTCACAGATTGCTGCTTTTGAAAAAATTGGTAATACTCACCTGAATTATCATCATCAGAACAAAGCAATAAAGTAGATTTCTTTGTTTTTCCATTCCATTTACAGCGGTATTAACTTCAGAGAAAAATGGTGACTATCTTATAAGTCAGAATCCAGAAAGCCTTTCTGCAGATAAGTTTCAAGAATCTCCGGATATTTCCACTAGTAAAAATGAACAACCAGAAGTGGAAAGGTAAGGAAGTAGTAAATGTTAAATCATGGTATCTAAGTAACACCTTTACTTATATTGAGCACTTAATGTTCACTGTTTTTCACCACACTTTCTCCAGTTTTTTGTACACAGACATTTCTAACCTCTCATTGCTCTAGGACACTTCTTTCGTTTAACTGTACATAGGCTTTTTGGACCCATACAAGGCATGAACTGCAACATGAGAAATGCACAGTACATCTGTGCATCTTTCTGAAGGGCAGAATAAAGCCTCGAAATAAAACCTAAATAAGTCTGGAGGCTGAGGGCAGACTTCTCCAAGGCAGCCCTTGCCTAAATTGAAGTGTTTGCCTTTGTAGAAAAAGTTTAGCTATTGGTTCACCCCAAGAAAAAGTCACAGGATCTTTCAGGGTATCTATTTAAATCACTATTGAGATAAGACTGTATAGTACTTTCTATTTTCAAAAATACTTTATTTTGGGCGCCTGGTTGGCTCAGTTGGTTAGAGCGCAGTGCTCATAGCACCAAGGTCGTTGGTTCGCTTCCCACATGGGTCAATGAGCTGTGCCCTCCACAACTAGATTGAAAGCAATGACTTGACTTGGAAAAACACACTGTTCCCCAGTATTCCCCGGTAAAAATTAAAACAAAAAAACAAAACGAAAACTTTACCTAATCTCTCATTTGATTTTTACAATAACACTGAAGGTAAAAGGACAAGTTCTGGACTATTATTCCTATTTGATAGTTCAGGAAAGGGTCTTGGCCGTTCGATTCCCACATCTCACCTCTCTAAGGAGGAAAAGGAAAGCATATTTATTGAGTTTCTACTCAGTATATGGATAATTTTTACTTATCTTTTGGGGAGTAGTGACAGGTTGTCAATAATCTAATCACACCATCATTTCCAAGGCTCTTGAACTAGACTAAGGATATATTTTTGAGGCTGGGCACTGGCACTGGGGCTGTGACAGAGAATTTAAAGATCTGGCCTCCATAGGCACTAAAACCATGTTTACAGGTAGTGATATCATTGCCATGCTTTAACTAACCACCCATTTAATATTCAGGCCAAAAATTACAGCTCCTCCCCCACCCTAGTGTACCCTAAGAGACTTCTGTTAAAGAACCTACACATTGATTGAACTTCCTCCCTCTACTAGACTACTTGAGAACAGCAGTTTAGGTCTTGCTCATCTTTAATCCACAGGGCCTAGCATTAGTGCCTGACTTGTAGTAAACACCCAGTAATTGTTTGAATTAAGTAGCTTATCTGTGAGATTCTTTAAATCTGTTGACAAATATCTTATTTAGCAAGGTCCTAAACACCTAAAAAAGGAATTACTGTGTGCATATTCTAACAATATTTTATAGCTGGCTTTTGTTTTTAGAATGATTTTGGACATTGAAAAGGCAGAAGATAGGGATGATTCTATGAATTGTGCTGAAATTGGGAAGAAAGAATGCCTGTAGCAATGTCAAAATTAGTCAACTTTCTATTTTCATGAGAGTCCTGGTTCTAACACATCCGTTGGGACTCAAGTAGAATAATGCTATAGAACTTGAGTATGGCAGTGGATAATTTGCTGACATGCTTTTAAATAGCTAAAACATATACTGCCTCAAACCAGACCCCAAGGGGAGAGGTTCTACGTCAACCCTGACATGCTGGCAGACATCATGAACCCAGGCTTCTAGGCCGTCACTCGGGTTCTTTTTTGCTAATCATTCCCAGTCTCTCTGATAATGAGCTGTTTCACATATACTTTGGCTGCCCCAGAAGTATGATTAGCCCTTTCAGGAGCTGTGATAATGGTTTTCTCCTTTCATCTCTGTTTCTAGGTCTTTCCCTTCTCAATCCCAGTTGTTAGATGATAGGTGGTATGTGGACAGCCACTCACCAAGTCTTCAGAAGAGAAACTGCCCATCTCAAGAAGAGCTCATTCAGGTGACTGATGTGGAGGGGCAACAGCTGACACAGTCGGAGGCCCAGAATTTCATGGAGCCGTCTTTTTTGCCAAGACAAGATTTAGGTAATATTTCATCTGCTCTGATGGAGAAAACATTTTTATTTTACTCTGAATCTTACCTAAACATATTCCGCTAAATTAACTTTCAGGTGTACAATCCATCATGAATGCATCTGTTATACTTAAACCCATTTTTTAAAAAATAGCTTGAATGTTAATCCAAGTTTACTTGAAAATTATTGCAGTTGTTCTTCGTTTAACTCTTTAACAGTCTTGAGGATGAGAGTCTTGGTGCATCTAAATATTTTATTTCAACTGTTAGATAAGAGTTCTAGGACCCTAGAGTAAATTTCCAAAGTAAGCTTTTATTTTACATATTAATGAATATAAATGACTATATATTTTATGCCTTATAAATCACTTTAAAGGAATGATGTGTTTTATGGCTTGTAAATCAAAGTTTTAATTAGTAAAGAAAGTTTTAATCTCAAACACATTGTCATAAAAGATGCTCTTTGGTATCTAAATGTGGTAGTTGGCCATTTTAATTAATTAGGGTCATTTTAGGAATCTCATACATTTTACTAAGCTATGCTTATTTGCTGACGATGTGACATTTTCTGAAATGTTTCAGAGACAATCTCCTATTTTTAATTTGGTAATGATATCGGATGATTTATTAAGTGAAAACGTTAATGATATCATGGATGAAGAAACAAAAATTGAGTATTTCTCATTTTTCAACCTTTTTTTCAATCCTTACTAAAGTACTATATGTTCATTGCCAAACAGTTGGAGAATGTAGGTAATAAAAAAGGCATATTTAAAGTAGATAAAATCAATAAGACCTTGCGTTTAATGGATTCTAAGATGCAAATTTTTTTCATGTTAAGATTCTGAAATAGAATAGCACCTTAAAATCAATGGCATTTTAAAATTTATTTTACTTTTCGATGCAATAAAAAACAACATAAAATTTACCATCTTAACCATTTTTAACTGTTCAGTAATGTTAAGTGTATTTCCATTCTTGTGCAACAGGTCTTCAGAATTTGTTCATCTTGCAAAACTGAAACCACCCATTAAACAGCAACCCTCCATTTCACCTCCTCCCCATTTCCCGCTCTTCCGTCCCCTGGGAACCACCATTCTGCTTTCTAAGAGTTTGACTACTTTAGATACTGCATATAAGTGGAATCATACAGTATTTGTGTGTTTTTTGTGACTGACTTCTTTCACTTAGCATAGTGTCCTCAGAGTTCATCCATGTTTGTAGCATGTGACAGGATTTTCTTTTTTTAAAGCTATTCATTCAGTTTTTAAAAACTATTATATGTATATACTACATTCTCTTTATCCACTCATCCATTGAGAGACATTAGGGTTGCTTGCATTCTTGGCTATTGTGAATATACTGCAATGAACATGGGTGTGTACATTTCTTTGTTTTATTGTAATTAAGTGTAATGGGTGAAGAGTACTCCATTGGAACAGATGGGCCATAATTCATTTAATCTATTATTGCACATTTAGGTTGTTTCTAAAACTTGACTGTTATAAACAATGTTGCCTTGAATATTCCTATGACTAAACTTTTGTATACATCTTTTATTTCTTTAGGATACATTTCTAAAGCTTGACTTATTGACCGAAGTGTAAACACACAAGGCTTTTGGAATATAAAGCCAAATTGTCCTTTGGAAAAGTTAAGACACTTTGCACTTCCACCAGCAGTGTACTTAGTGTGCCCATTTTTCTCTTAACCTAACTGGATCTATCTTTTTAGTTCTTAGCACAGACTAGACATTGTAATTCAAGATTTGTTGTCATGTAGATTAAACTTCTTCCCCCATTTCTTTCAGAGGTAACCCCTTGCCTAAAATCTGGAATCAGCCTCTTCTCGGATGAGCTTGAATCTGATCCTTCTGAAGACAAAGCTCCAGAGCCGGCTCTTGTTTACAGCATGCCAACTTCAACCTCTACCTTGAAATTACCCCAATTTCAAGTTGAAGAATTTGCCAAGAGTCCAGCTGCTGCTCATACTACTACTACTGTGAGGGGGGAAAATGTGAGCAGGGAGAAGCCGAAAGTGGTATCTTCAACCAAAAGAGTCAGCAAAAGAATATCTATGGTGGCATCAGGCTTGACCCCCAAAGAACTTGTAAGTGTATCCATCCATATGTATCTCCCTAAGGACTGAGACTTCATTAACATGCTGCAAATGGTTTTAAATAGTACTAGCAATGAATAAAACCTATAGGAAGAAATTTAGGAAACAGGCACAATTCTATGTAATTTAATTTGTTACTAATTTCTGAAAAATTTGGACCTAGATAAAGCTATGGCATGGATTATTTTGTATATATTTACAAGGGGTGATCAAACAATACAGTGAATGTTTAAATTTTAAAAAATTGTTACAGTAAAAGATACATTGCCATTAATCCCCTTCAAAATACTCCCCCTCACTTCGAACACATTTATCATATTGTTCTTGCCACTTTCTGAAGCAGTTCTGGAAGTCCTCTTTCATGAGTGTCTTTAATTGCGTTTTTGTGGCTGCCTGCATGTCCTGAATCATTTTGACTTTGGGGAAGAGCCAGGAGTTGCACCGTGCCAGATCTGGTGCTAGGTTTGGTGAATGAGATGGATGAGGACACACTGTAATGTTTTTTGTTTGTTTGTTTTTGGGTTTTTTTTTAAAGATTTTATTGGGGAAGGGGAATAGGACTTTACCGGGAAACAGTGTGCACTTCCAGAACCTCCCTCCAAATCAAGTTGTCCCTCTAATCCCATCCATGGAGGGTGCCGTACCGGCAACCTTATGGTTGAGAGCCCACTGGCCCACGTGGGAATCAAACCGGCAGCCTTCAGAGTCAGGAGCACGGAGCTCCAACCGCCCGAGCCACCAGGCTGGCCCCATGTAATGTTTTTATTTGACAGAAATTGCCGTACCAGAAGCGATGTGTGACATGGAGCGTTGTCATAATGGAGGATGATATATGGCACACTTTAAAACACACCTTTTCTCAACCGTAGTTCACACCCAACTGACTGCACCGAACAAGTTGAAACTTGTCACACACTATTACTAAAGTTCCACACGCTGCCTCCCATATTAAAGATGCCTGCCTTTCTATTGGATGGCACTTGGCAGCAGCATTCACCATATTTGTTGATCACAACAGGAAAGGCTCTGTGTCACACATCGCTTCAGGTCTGGTAGTGTCTATCAAATAAAAACATTACGGCGTGTCCTCATTCACCTTATTCACCAGATCTGGCACTGTGTGACTTCTGGCTCTTCCCAAAGTCAAAATGACCATGAAAGGTAAACGTTTTGAATTGATTCAGGACATCACAGCAGCCACGACAGCACAACCAAAGACACTCATGAAAGAGGACTTCCAGAACTATTTCAGAAAAGTGACGAGAACAATGGGATCAGTGTGTTCAAAGCAAGGGGGAGTATTTTGAGGGGGATTAGCAGCAATGTGTCTTTTACTGTAATAAATTTTTTAAATTTAAACATTCACCATATTTTTTGATCACACCTCGTACTTAAAATATTAAATATTAGCAGAGGTTATAGTTTGGGGTATGATATAGAGCTTTTTTATTTTAATTTTCTTCTTATCTAAAAAAGCAAGTAGGTGTATCTCTACTCCCCTGAAGGCATCTTTTCTTTCCCCACTGTGTTTCACACATGAAAGAACGTACCAGCATGATTTACCAAATTCAAACTGGTTCCAAGCACACTGCCAGAAAATGGCATTTCTCCAGTGTATATTCGTTTTTATCCTGGCTTGTGACAAATCATTCAATAGCCTGCCCTGTTATTTCTGCACTACAACACCCCCTCCCTGTTAGGATTTTGACATCTCCTTGGGCCCCTCATTCCAGAAATAGGAATTGTTTTACACTGTGGAAAAATACCCATTGAAATAGTAAGACCATTGAAATCTTGTTTCTACTTGGGTCGAGTGTAGATTTCAGACATCTTAGAAAATTTACTTCCCCTGTAATTAATCACCATTGATATCACTTCATAATAAAATAATTGAGTGAATATTTCTTAAAGAGCCATGATAAGATAACACACCAGAGTATCAAATGGATTCAGTAGTTGGTGTCATTTATTACACATTGAGAGATGATCCAGTCACTCTTAAGTATCTTTCTTAATATATCCTTCCTAGGATAAGAACCATTTCTCATCTTAATTTCTTTATGGGTAGCAGCTTACCATAACATTCCCTGTGGCCAGATGTGCCCCACTACTAAAAGGACAAAGGAAGCTATGTCTGCCATCATATTAATAGATATAATGAATAAATTCTCATCAACAATGTTGGATTTCTCATTTCACAACCAGGTGCCCAGACCAGCTATTTGCTCTGAAAATTCGTACCTCTGTTTATATTTCTCTTGATCATTTGTGTACATATCCAGAATTCCCATTTATTTATTGAAAATCAGCATTCCTTCTTTTGTTTAGTGAGTTCAGCTTTTCAGAGAAGGCTAAAAGGACCTAATCTTTTTTGCCATGAGCAATTCTGAGCTATAGATGAGGCTATAAGTGGCTTGGGTACATATTGTCTTTAAATAAGCAAAGAGGAAAACTTCAGCTCTATTCAGACTTGCTGAAGTGTGGTAAATTTATTATGAAAGCTGCTGACTGTATCACACATGATTAATTCTGAAGCCCATATTAAGATGATCTTTTCAGCAGTTGCTCTTCTAACTGAACACTGTTTCAAGGCTGGGATTTCAGCAATTAATCAGTTCAGAATTGCTAATGATCCTGGCAGAGGGCAGTGGCAAAAGGGGGAGGATGTCATTAGCTTCTCTAGCCTGCCTTTTTCAGTGCCCTGTGGCAGTGGGGAGTGAGGCAGCATGAAAGAAAGATAGCCTGATCTCCTGCAATATTATGCAACACATAAATATTGGCATTGGTGGTGATGGCTGATAAATGATGGCTCTTGGTAATCAGAGTTATTTACCAAACAGTAGCTACTAATTACGTCAACTGTGTCCATAATGGATCTGGTTAATTTCTTTTACTGCCTATTGATTTTTATTGGGTTGACAATAGCTAGAAGGCTCTAGATTTCTTTTGGGAATAATACAAGTCTCTTCCAGTCCTTCTCCTTAAGAGCAATTGATAGTTTATGCACTCTTGATTTGAATGTTTTAAAGTCACTATCAGAGGCAGAAGGTGTCATCTTATTTTTAAGCCACATACACGTATATGTATATACCAAGTTTCCCTGAAAATAAGACCTAGCCGGACATTCAGCTCTAATGCGTCTTTTGGAGCAAAAATTAATATAAGACCCGGTCTTATTTTACTATAATATAATATGATATGATATAACATAGCATAGCATAGTATAATGTAATATAATACCGGATCTTATATTAATTTTTGCTCCAAAAGACGCATTAGAGCTGATTCCCCGGTTATGTCTTATTTTCGAGGAAACAATGGTAGCATAACTTTCTATATTGGCTAGTTACCTCTTGGCTCATATAGTGTAGGCTGATGTGTCTAAATTATAGTATAGTAAGAGTGTCACTCTACGAAGAAACTGTCTTAGGGATTCAAGTGATGTCTGCTATTAAAGGGAAAATTATTTTTCATCTTTGGTTATAGTTCGTGTCTGCTAGCATGGACTACTTTAGAATTTCTTCTGATTTGTACATAATTTGTATTCAGTTGCTATTTATTTTGAGGCTTCAGGCATGTTAGAAGAAAAAGAATACTTTTTCTGAGAAAAATGGGGGATAACTAAAAACAAAACTAGACTAACTAATAACTAAGCTGTATGCTGGAGGAGATTTATTATAATGTACTCTTTGATTTGATTTCAGGGGCTTGTGCACAAGTTTGCCAGAAAACACCACATTGTTTTCACTGATCTAATTACCGAAGAGACTACTCATGTCATTATGAAAACAGGTATGCCAAGAACCTTTATAGAATATGTTGCATCTGTTGCATAAAACTATGTGAAGAAATGGGAATATTTGTTAAGCGTAGGCTGGATAAAAGTCTTTCAATAATCAGTCACTAATTTATGGAAGAAAAATAATAGTTTTGCTACTTCCTCACCCCCTTTTGTTTTGGGTTAAGATTTGGGGTGTGGTGAGCCAGAACGATGAACCACTTCTGGTCCCTCCTGCCTGGGCTAGTCTATGGGAAGGACTTTCTGTAACACAGAGCCCAAGTCCTGGAGGAACAAGTGGGGCAAAGAGGAAAATGGGACAGAAGTGAGTCTTTATTCAAAATCTGGATGCTTGGAAACCCTAGCTCCATGTGCATTCCATGTCCTAGATTATTTGAATACTAGTTTCAGTGTGGTTGAAAATTTTTCAGGAAATAAGTCCAATGTCAGCTCTGGGGTAGCCCAGCATTTGAAAAAGGAAAAGGTGAAGGGGGAAATTCATTTGTCCTGTACCTTCCCCTTTTGAAATCCTAATTGTGACTCCCGTGGTAACAGAGACCTTAGAGGCTTTTAGTTGACTATAAGCTAAATCTGGGTAAACATTTCAGGACTGCTAAAAAGCTCATTTGAAATGGGGCCTCATTAATACAAGGGCCTCATGTCTGGAGCAAGTGAAGTAAAGATCCTGACACCACCCACCCTTCCGCTCCACTGTATTCTCTGCTGGAGTATCTGCCTAGAAGATAGGTTGTTTTGTTTATTTGTTTGTTTATTACAAAGGTGTTTAGCGTATTTGGAAGATATGTTTTGAGCACCATGTTTTCTTTTTAAGCTGGTCACTGACATGTTAGTGTTTATCCAAAGGTAGATGATGAGGATGGAGAAAAGGAATTCAGAGCAATGTCATTTGAAGAACAACTGAAGGAATGAGAAGACTTAAGGGAACAAGACAACTGTCTTCAAATAGTTGAAGAGTTGTTATCTGGAAGAGGAGTTAGACTTCCTCAGGGGCCCTAAGAAGCAGAGACCAGTGCATGCTGCACACGGCAGATGCAGATTATAACTCAGCTCTTAAAAGCTTTTCTAAGGATACCGGGGTGGCTCAGGTGGTTGGAGCACTGTGCTCCTAACAGCAAGGTCTCTGGTTCAATTCCCACATGGGCCAGTGAGCTGCGTCCTCCACAACTAGACTGAGAACAACGGCTTGACTCAGAGTTGAGGGGGAGGGAGGACCAAAAAAAAAAAAAAAAATCTTTCTAACAAAATTGACTCCCTGGAGGGCCGACCCAGTGGCTCAGGCGGTTGGAGCTCCGTGTTCCTAACTCCGAAGGCTGCCGGTTCGATTCCCACATGGGCCAGTGGGCTCTCAACCACAAGGTTGCCGGTTCAACTCCCGCAAGGGATGGTGGGCTGTGCCCCCTACAAATAGAAAACGGCAACTGGAGCTGAACAGCACCCTCCACAACTAAGACTGAAAAGGACAACAACTTGACTTGGAAAAAAGGCCTGGAAGTGCATATTGTTCCCCAATAAAGTCCTGTTCCCCTTCCCCAATAAAATCTTTAAAAAAAAAAAAAATTGACTCCCTGGAAATCCAGTGGTTCACTCCAGGATGTTTCAGTTCACATGACTGCAGGTCCTTGAGCAGGATATCCAGCCTCCTTGGCAGGGGCACGTTGCCTTAAGACCGCTAAGATGTTAGGTTTCTACTGTATATAGATCGTACTACAAGGCAGAGAAGAATATTCACAGGAACCAGGTGCCAGAGCAAGGTACCTCAAACTAAGTATTTTAGAGATGAATGTCATTCAAGTTGAATATATCTTAAGCTATAGGTTTGGATCAAAGCTGCTAGAAGGTGAAAAGGAAACTTTAAAATGTAAATTAAATCTAAAGTAATTCAGTCTTTAAACTCAAAGATAGTACAACACTGTTGAACTAAACATGAGCTGAATGAAATTTCTTAGTTTAAAGCATATTATTAAATCCTGTTTTGCAGCAGTTAAACAGAAAGCTATAAAATTGTGATGAAAGGGAAAAGATTTTTAATAATTGGTGAAGAATTCTATGAGGGAGAATGGCTGTTGCTGCTAGGATTTAAATACATTTCTCCTGTTTAAACCTAAGTGTTCTTTCTTCAGTTTGCTTAGTTTTTCAAAGGGGACTTTGAAACACTAGGAAATAAACAGAAGTGATTCTTCAGCTACTGCTTCCTGAAATACTTAAGTAGAAAGGAGAAAAGCTACGAGATTACTCTGTATTTTCCTGTCCCTCTCAGGGGAATTAGGAGTTAGGAGGTTAGGATTCCCCAGGTAGAAGTTCTGGGAGTGAAAATTTGTCACTTACATTGCCATTTCAGATGCAGGCTTTCAACAACACTGTTTTCTTCTCCTTCCACATGTTACCATCTAGTAAAAATGGATTTTCCCACTCACGGGTGTCAATATTACTGATGTGGATAATTCCTTGAACATAGTGTTGGGTGTCTGTAGCTAGTCTTGACATATGGAAGACAGGGCAGACATTTCCTCTGGTTTTAACTTCAGATCGGCCTTTTCCAGGCTTCCTTCCAGGTAAAGGCTGCTGGTTATCATTACGGGTACTTCCAGCCTCTGATTCTATCACGAGGGGTGTTGGAATAATCCATCCAGGTTGATTTCCAGTAGCATATGGACCTGGAGTTCTTTAGCATCTTATGGCAGCAGTTCCTGACTTTGTTTTCAACTTTTATTAATCGTTTGGATGTTTTTCATTCTGCAGATGTTGAGTTTGTATGTGAACGGACACTGAAATATTTTCTGGGAATTGCAGGAGGAAAATGGGTAGTTAGCTATTTCTGTAAGTATAATGTATTTCTCCCTTCTTTTAACACCTCAGAATTGCATTTTTACACCTAACATTTTAACACCTAAGGTTTTTGCTGATGCCAAATCTGAATTACCAAAAGGTCTTTAATGATAACACTAAACTAGCTTTATCTTGAATGCATATCTTTGTTCAGATAAGCTGGTGATGGTGGGAAAATGGATTTCTTTTTATAACTAATAGGACCTAATCTGTTCCTAGCAATGTTAGCATATAAACTAGGGATTTATTTAATAGTAGGCAGAAATCCATCTGCAGCAGGCACTTTTATGTTTGGATTGAGCATTAACTGTGTCTCCAGAAGGAAATTTCTCCTACAAGCCTTATTAAAGTGCTGGCTTTATAGAGAGGACCTCCACTCTGTGTTATTTCTTCTGTGCTCTCATGTGATCGCTTCACCATCCACCTCTGTAAAAAGAGAATCTTCTGCGTTGTGACCTGTCTTTGTGATCTTTCTAGGGGTGACCCAGTCTATGGAAGAAAAAAAGATTCTAGATGAGGTAGGTACTTTGTGTTATAAACTAATCAGAAAGACTTGGTACCATTGAGTCGCATAATCACCGAAAATTTAGCTGCTTCCTTCCTCGGACCACTTTCCACGGGTTTTCCTTGATGGGGATCATCAAGAGTTATGCAGAGCAAACCCAGAAATGCTGTGTCCTCACTCATTTGTTCTAAGTTTCAGCAGAAATAATCCTTTCCTCAGAGGAAGGAAAAAGAATGTATCAAGCAGGAAAAAAGACTCATAAGCAAAAGAAATAGGCCCACCTAAATCTTACATGCATACACCTTTGTAGAGAACTGTTTGTTCACGGTTGTTGAAGAAAAATTCTTCATATTAATATGTAATGTATCTGTTTAGAAATCAGATTCCTTCAAAGAGATATTACTCTATGATACTGAGAACCGTGAGAGGTAAATAAGATGAGTGTAGGAGGAAGAATAATTTTAGAACAGCCATCTAAGAGCTGCTGATGACAACAGATCAGGCAATATAAAATTAACAAAAGCACTTTTAAACTGTTACGCACTATTTAGCATATTCATAATTAATTGACGTTTTTGTTGGTTTTAACTTTCGTTCAGTGACTTATGTTATTGGGAGCTTAGTATGTGCTGGGTACCAAGAATGCAGCAATAAACAAAACTGACAGGTCCCTGCTCTGGCGAGATTCTTGTTCTATTGAGGGGAAATACACAATAATCGCTTAAGATACCAATAAATAGGAAGAAATATACAGAATAGCAGATGAGTAATTAACTGGGGACCGAGGTTGACTACTTTAGTTAAGGAGACCAGGGACGGCTTCCAATGCTTCATCTGAGACCTGAAACACAAGACAGTATTGGCCTTGAAAAATATAGGTAATGTGTTGTAGGCAGTGGGACAGCAACCATAAAGGTCTTGGGACAGGAATGAGCTTGTTTGTTCAAGACAAATAGACTAGTATAGCTGGAGACTAATAAGTGGTAACTAGTATATAGGGAGCAGGAGTATATAGGGAGCAAGGGATTGGAAAAGGTCAAGACAAGGGCCAGGTCAGGTAAGATTTGGTGTAAGTCATGGTAAAGAATTTGAATTTTCTGCATAGGATAATTGGAGACATGGAGATGGTAAGAAAAGGTTGGTTTGAGATATATTTGGAGGTAGGACTTACTAATGGGTTAAATTTAGAGGATGAGGCAATGAGAGGAATTGAGGGAGTGACGCTTTGGGTTTTGACCTAAACAATGGAATGGATGTTAATATTAGATAAGGGAGAAATGGGAAAGGGGCATAGTGGGAGGGGAGAAAGACAGGAGGCAGGAGTAGAGCTTTGTTAGATGAGTGAATTTTGGGATTTAATACTAGTATATCTCCCGGTAGAGAGGTTAAAGAGGCACAGGGGTACAATCAGGACTATAAATATGAGAGTCATCTTCAAATAGATTACATAACAGCAACCTGTGGTTGTACTGTCATGACTATTTTTCTTCATAATAGTCTTGGCAACAGATGTGGTCTTCCCTACAATCTTGAGTTTCAGTCAGAATTGTTTCTAAGCATTCTTCCCAAAATTTCTCCCAAAAGCTCTAACCTTCCCAGTCCCCTTATTCTTTCTTCCCTCGTCCTTGACCAGTCAAAGCAGTGATTATAAAAATCCTTTTTTTTTCCAGTGTATTAGATGTATATTTTATAATGTTGGTTTCATTAACTAAACCTCTCAATGAAAATCTGAGGAGCCCACAATTGATTTAAGAGATCAGGAATTCTCCAGTTATCTTTATAAGAGCACAGTGTTAGCAGTTTAATCTAAATGCTAAGTGAATATTTTGAGAGGAGATAGATGTTGAAAATTAAAATACATTAAGTCCCAGTGAGGTGAAAAGCCAATTGTTCATTTCTGCCCACAAAGATTTGCTTCAGGGAATTGATTTCAGCCGCTGAGATACTGGTCATTTCATCCAGTCCACCAGAAAGAATGATTTTGGGGGTGGGAAGGGTTCAGAACCTCACCTGGTGATACTGAATTTCTTACATATCATACATCTACTCTGCTTCCATTGAAGGAGGCTTCTCTTCCTCTGATCCCTGTGGTTTGGGTTTGGTTTGTTTCAGTGTGATTTTGAGGTCAGAGGGGATGTGGTCAATGGAAGGAACCACCAAGGTCCAAAGCGAGCAAGAGAATCTCAGGACAAAAAGGTAAAGCCCTTCCCATGTTGACAAAAACCCCTCCGCCACCTCTCTGCATTCCAGCCCCCTTCACAGAGGTGGTCTCATTCGTCTTGTAAGGGGTGTTATATACTCATGGCTAGAGCACTAGCTAGGTGCTTCTATGTAGATAATTCTTTTTTTTTTAGTTCTCCTAGCCCAACAAGGTAAATAAAATAAGTATTATCTCCATTTTATGAATGAAGGAACTTAGAAATTTAGAGAAGCAATGTAATTTGGTCCACTCGGGTTCAAATCTCAGCTGTAAGTGGCAGAGCTGGGATTTGAAATAGATGTAAATTTAAGCCTTTGCTCTTTCCACTTCACCATGGTGTCTTTCTCTAAGGCAGTGTGGTAAGTGCTGTGAAGGCTGATGTATGCCGTGGATGTGTAGACATGAAAGTGATTAATAATCAATAGCTAATCTCTATAATGTTCACTATATGCCAGCTCTAAACACTCAACCATATTGTAACTGATTGCTAATTTTACAGCAACCCTATGAGACATGTACTATAATTATGCCTATTTTATACATGAGAAAATTGAAGCTCAGAGAGATTGAATAAGTTGCCCAAGCTCACACAACAGTCTAGCTCTACAATCTGAGCTCTTAATGATAATACCATAGTTCCTTGGAAAGTTATAGAAGGTTTCACCAAGGAGGAAAATAGATTAGTCTAACATCTTCGCAAATGAAGGACTAGAGGCCCAGGAAGACTCAGTGACTTTCCCCAGATCATCCTGTAACAAATGATGTAGCCAAAACTATGTCCTTCTCTCAGGAAGAGGTCCAGGCAAGATTTCACACCTGCCTGTCAGCCCTGAGACAGCTGCTTGCTCAGGTCCCTGACTGAATGCTCATGTTCCCTGTCTGCATTGCTTCCCCTTTCAAGTATGCACCATCGGACGCTGCAGAACATCCTCATACGGGCCGCCTTCTGTCCCTTTACAGAACTTGAGGGAGAACCAGCAGAGATGATTTTCCAAGGAAAACTACTGTGGGAGATGGTCACAAATTAAGCCCTGGGACCTTGAACCTTTGGGGTCAGCCCACCCTCACCCTCTGAACCTATCAATTAACTTCCAGATGCCAAGAAAAGCTGCTCGTCCTATTTCTGCGTCTGCCTTCAACCCAGGGGAGCTCTGTATGAGCCAGCCATTTGTGTTTATTCCATTGTATGCAAGGCAGAATTAGCACCAGGTTCTTCCTTTTTTCAAAGGAAATTCCAGTGTTTGGGAGTTTTTCCTGCATTTGGGGTGGCAATGATGGAAAGTGCCAGATCAAAGTAATGACATTCTGAAGATACAAACTATCACCATAGTATTTTCCTGTGGAAGAGAATTGTATTTGTAGAGGTGAAACTTCAAATTTCTTATCTCATAACTAGACATCCGCCTCAATGAGTGTCAGCCTAGACGTAAAAATTTCTAATCTTTTGTACTTTTTACAGCAACATTTGGCTCCAGCTGATTGCCTGGGGAAAACTTTTAGAATTATGAGCATCTAGGTCCTGTCAACAGGTTGGGGATGCAGTTTATTCATACGGTGAAGGCGCAGATGGAGGCTGTCACTTAAAATAGAAACAGATTTGTCTCGCTGCCCTTTCTCATTCCTCTGGCTGTAGTTGGGGGTGGGGGGAGGGATTTCCTAAAAGGTAGTCATGTGTTTTTAGCTTCCTGATTTTTCTCTCCCCCAGTCTCTCTTATTTGAAGCAAGGTGAGTTCTACAACCTAGGCGATTTTCATTTTAGTGGAATGAGGAGAAAGAGGGTTAAGACAATGAGGGTTACTCAAATGATATATATCCAGCCAACTGGCACAAATTGAGATTTCTTCTAAATGATACCCAAGTTCTTCCCTAAGAACCAAAGCCAATGTATGTCTAAGAATCTGCCTGTCCAACATCGTAGCCGTCAGCCACATGGGGCTATTTTAAATAACTAAAATTAAATAGGATGTAAAGTTTAGTTTCTCACTCATCCTAACCACATTTCAGGTGCTCAGTAGTTACACGTGACTCATGGCTACCTTCTTAATACACATGTAGAACATTTTCATCGTCACAGGAAGGCCTTTAGGTCAGTGCTATCGAGGTCCCTAGGAGGTGCAGGTGGGATCAGTGTCTCCTGGAAACCAGGCAGTAAGGTCAGCTCAATAGATGAGGAGAGGCAGAACAAGGTTCCACTCCATTGTTCCTGAAGGAACATGGGCATTCTCGTGGCAGTGTGAAGGCAGGAACACATGCTCAGGACCAGAAGAAAGTTGGAGGAGAAAAGGAGCATGTGCATTTACACGGAGACCTCTGCCAATTAGGGTTATGGTTAGTATGGATGTACCCAGTCTGGATTAACATCAAACGTTAGCTAATAGCTGAATTTCTTGCCATGAAACAAAAGAGGGACCTGTTTTCCTTTTTCCCGTCTCTAACAAGAAGTGAAGTCACCTGGAAAAGGCCATCAGGGAGGAGCCTGGGCCTGACTGGTGGCAAGGTGGGCTGCTCAGCCCTTGAGTGACAAAGCGTGACTGTAGAGTGGATCAACTACAGATGACTATTTCAAAAACGTCTTCTAGAATCCACCAGTGTTCTGGACCCTGGACCAATTTTCTTTGGGAAGTGTAGCAGAAATTGTCAGGTGGTAAAGAAAAGGAAAAAAGTTTTTCATTCCGAGTCTCTTTATGTTGTTTTTTATAAAACCCATCCTCTTTTATAACTAGTGTTTCTTTCTCTCCATCCTTCTGTCCTTGTCTTCTCCCAGATCTTCAGGGGCCTAGAAATCTGTTGCTATGGGCCCTTTACCAACATGCCTACAGGTAAGAGACTGGAATAACAGCACCAGCCTTTCCCTTACTTAGAGCAGTGTTATAGGAGGGATTATTGTATGAGGGTTCCTCAGATTGGAGAGAGGTTAGTCTGTTTCCCTGCCACCTGTCAGACAAATGTTACCCTGTCACCAAAAATAACTAGCCCTGTGCCCCTTCTCAGGAGCTAGAAGGCAGTGAAGAATTAATATCTAGGACAGAGAATGTTCTGTGTTCAGATGGGGTAGAAATGCCCTTACTGCCCTTTGCTCTAAGAAGTGGGGGGATAATAAGTTAGGGAGAGAGTTCTCTTCCCTAAACCATCTTCATTTGACACAGAAAAGAAAGCACAGCGGCTGCATAAGCCCTATGGGCGTGGAGCCCCATACAGGCCCCGAGCAGAGGAAGACTCTTGCTGAACACTTTTCTAATGAACTTTGACACTGAATGTGATGTTATGTTTAGGAGTGCTGTGGGGCTCAGCTCTGGAGTTATACACACTGAAGGTCTGGTGTGGATTCATTTGGTTCCTTCTTTTGGAAACAAAGGCCACCCACCTTTGCTTCTGTGTCCATTTCTGCCCCAGCGATCAGGTCCTCTTACTCCTCAGAAGACAGCCTTAGCATCTGGTCAGGGACAGAAGTGTGACAGTAAGAAGAACTTGATAAAGTAATTTTGCTTATGTCTTCTTTATTGGTTATTGATTGGATTTTTATGAAATTTCCAAGTGCCACACTCAAAGGCTTCTCTGTGGTTTTGTACTTTGGTGTAATGAAAACCAGTCTCACAGCTATCATTTTGGAGGAGAGTCAGTTGACCTCAGAGCACTCAGACAAACAGAAGCACCTCAGCCATCCCCAGAAATGGGCTGACAGAAAAGAGCATCCACCCACTGGTCAGTTCTGTGCTGATTTTCCAGGTGCACTGGAACATTTCTGTAACCTCTCCCGAATTCTAGTCCCCTGAGTGTGTTGATTCCAGCTTAGCATGTAGCCTTTCCCAGCTGATGTGCTGAGTCTCTGTCCAGGATGAAAAGGTTTTTTTGTTTTGTTTTGTTTAGTTTTTGACTGAATGAATTATCTTCCTGTCTCTCAACATTGACAGTAATTACTACTGAGTATAGTGCGCTCAGTGACTGATTATCAATTACCAACACAGAATTAGGCAAGAAGGGAGGGAAGGCAGGTGGGAGTTTTTTCACAGTACTATCTTAGCCAGCAGTTTAGTCAAATTATTGTAAATTAGATCTTGGCTTTGGGTTTTTTTTTTCTCTTTCAAAGTATTTTATTTAAGATACTATTAAACCTTATCTACCAAATGGCCTTATGGAGACTGATAACCAGAGTAGGTAGCAAATTGACTTAGAATCCCTCCCCCTACTACAGATTCTAGCTTAAGGCCTTTCTGTCCCTTTGGGGCAGAGACACAGGGACTCCCACTAAGAAGTCCTACTGGAGGCTTTCATTCAGGGGAATAAGGGGTAGAGGGCACACGTTACATGTGTGGGTTGCTATGGTGATTTTCTGGTTTGAATATCCTGTTTAGATCAGCTAGAGTGGATGGTACAGCTCTGTGGGGCTTCTGTGGTGAAGGAGCCTTCCTCGTTCACCCTCAGCAAGGTAAGCGTTTGGTGTCCTGTCAGGGAGGACACAGTATTAATATTCTGTCTGGAGGTTGAGCAAGGCACCACTCATCTGTCCTTTCAAATCCCCCAAAGTAGCTTGAGAAGGCTCTCTTCACCCCGAGCCTTCTCTGATCACGTGTCTGTGCCAGAAGACTCCATCTGTAAGGGAGGAACAAGGACCTGAGAGCTAGAAGTACTTAATACGCTGAGGGAAGGCTCTTTCCCTGGAGCCTTTCCTTTGTTTTTTGCCATGCGCCCTTCTCCCTGCTTTCTGGAAATCATCAAGAAATGGTGGGGTGGCCGGTTAGCACAGTTGGTTAGAGCCTGACGCTATGACACCAAAGATTGCCAGTTCAATCCCTGCATGAGCCACTGTGAGGTACGCTGCGCCCTTTTTTTATATATATATATAGTTTTGGTGTTTTTTTTTAAGATTTTACTGAGGAAGGAGAACAGGACTTTATTGGGGAACAGTGTGTACTTCCAGGACTTTTTTTTTTTCCAAGTCAAGTTGTTGTCCTTTCAGTCTTAGTTGTGGAAGACACAGCTCAGCTCCAGGTCCAGTTGCCCGTTGCTAGTTGTAGGGGGCACAGCCCACCATCCCTTGTGGGAGTCGAACCGGCAACCTTGTGGTTGAGAGGATGCGCTCCAACCAACTGAGCCATCCGGGAGCTCAGCAGCAGCTCAGCTCAAGGTGCCGTGTTCAATCTTAGTTTCAGGGGCGCTGCCCACCATCCCTTGCGGGACTTGAGGAATTGAGCTGCAAACCTTGTGTTTGCGAGCCCACTGGCCCATGTGGGAATCGAACCAGCAGCCTTCGGAGTTAGGAGCATGTAGCTGTAACCGCCTAAGCCACCGTCCGGCCCCACCCTCCTTTTAAAAAAAAAAGAAAAAAATGGCGAAGTGACTGTTCCAAAAGTCCTGTTCTGATACCCTCAATGTTTCCTTCCTGGGCATGCAGGGTACTTACCCAATTGTGGTCGTGCAACCAGATGCCTGGACAGAGGACAGTGGTCTCCATGGTAAGTCCTACTGTGAGCCTTCATCCAGAGGAGTATGGGATGGATGGCCCAGGTTAAGGGTGACGATTACTGTGATGATTTTAGGTCTAAAGTTCCCATTTAGATCAGCTGGAGTAGATACTGCATCTCCGTGGGACTCCAGAAGCCCATAGACATGTACCTGTGTCATATGAAGTCCTGTGGGATGAGTTTGGTTCACCACAGGTTACCAGTAATTAATTAACACAGTCCTTAGCATATCCTAGGTGCTCAATAAGTATTTGAATGAATGAATGAATGGCTAAAATGTCCTTTCAAAACTTTTTGTTGTTTATTTTGCATTATAAAAGCAATGCATGAACTATTTCCACTGGGGGGGAGGGGTTAAATAATGAATGTTCATCACCTAAAATAGAAATGAGCACAGATATAATCAAAAGAATTCCAGTAATCCCACTATTTGGAGATGATCACCATAAATTTTTTCCGGGCATGTGTGTGTGCGTGTATATACACATATATATATATGTATATGTGTGTGTGTGTATATATACACAAACACATGCGCGCGCACGCACACAGATTTTGTACAAATGTGATCATGCTCATCGTTACTGTTGTGCATTTTCACTTAACATATTGCAAATATGTTTCCAACATCATTAAATTGCAGTGCTGTTTTGCTCTCTGTGGTGACTTTTCCTTTAACAGATTGGAGCTCATGTTAATAGAGTTGTCAGAAGCTGTAGGCTTTCACCAGCAGTCATGCCTCGAGTTTCTGAGTAAGGTCCTATGTCCCCAAGCATCGCTTAAGATTGACAATTTTGCTCCTACCTAAGTAACCCTGAGCTCAGAGTAAACTGACTAGAGACCGATCTGGGAAAATTTGAACTGACACTAATCTCTGCTTGTTTTCTCTGTCCTCAGCAACTGGGCAGGTGTGTGAGGCACCTGTGGTGACTCGAGAGTGGGTACTGGACAGCGTAGCCCTCTACCAGTGCCAGGAGCTGGACACCTACCTGGTACCCCAGATCTGCTGATTCCAGCCAGCCATGTGTATAGCGTACAGGGTCCATCTCCACAGGACCCCAAGCATGAGCTGAGGAGATTACCTTTTTCCAGGCCCTGGGAACTCCTCTTCAATCTTTCCACAATCCCAGTTACTAAATATTTTAGGTACATCAGCCTGAAAAGAATTTCTGGCTAATCAGGGGTCCCTTAAAGATTTTGTACTTCAAGTCTCCCTTTGAATTCTGCCATGAGCACAAAATTGCGGTGAATTTTTTACCTGAAAAGAATTTAAAATCATTTTAAATGCCACCAATTGAGTAAGATGCTGACTCATTATTTATCAGCTCTATTCCCTGTGCTGGGGCTGTTGGCTTAGAGCTGAGGGCACAGAGTGGCTGGCCTCAGGAGAACAGATGGTTTCCCTGAGTTTGTTTCTCTAAAACCCTATGTTCATAAAAGCCAAAAGTCAGGCCCTTCAATGGAAGGTGATCTGTGGTGTGACTTAAAATCAGAACAGTCCTTGGCAGATCTCAAATGTTGGAGTGGAGCATCGGGAAGGGGATTCAGAGGCCAGCAATGGATAGAAAGATGAAACTTGAGGGTTAGAGGAGAAGGGAGCCATGCTGACCCTGATCTCCAAAAGTCTTGGTAAGAAATGGTGTCCAAAGAGTCTTCTAATTCCCTATCAGTAATAAATAAAATGTTTACTGTCGTAGCTCTGATATGTAACCCATCCTTTTGAAAGAGAAGATCTCTGATATGAATGTTTCATGTCTGTAAAATGACAGATCCCACCAGGAAAGGAGCTGTTGCTTTCCTTGAGGTAATTTTTCCCCTTTGCTCCCTATTGCTGAGCTTCATAAATAATTTTGTTTGCTGAAGAAAGAGAAAGTGTTTTTATAAACTCATTATCTGGGACTGTTTATAGCTGTTGGAGGGACTAGGTGTTCCTCAGCCCCCAGTGTGTGAGGGCAGTGTAGACTTGCTTGTACAAAAAACGTTTTGTAAACATTGTGCTGTTCACCTGCAAATAAACTTGGTAGCAACCATTTGCACCACATTACTATTTTCGCGGCTCACGCTCTCATTGCCTTTTCACTGTACTTCAGTCTCCTTGTCTGTAAAATAAGGCTAGTAATAGTACCTACCTCCTAGGGTTGTTGAGGGGATTTCACAACCTGTTGTGTTAGTTTCTGTTGCTGCCATAATAAATTATCACAAATCTAGTGGCTTAAAACTGCCCTGCAGTCCTTTCTAGAGGCTCTGGGGATTAATCCACTTCCAAGCTCATTTCACATTGGCCAAATTGTTCCTCACAGTTGTAGGATGAAGATCTTGTTTCCTTGCTGGCTGTTGGCCAGAGGTCAACCCTAGCTTCCCACATTCCTAGGCTCATGACCCCACCACCATGGCTGGTCAAGTCTTTCTCACGTTTGGGCTCTCTGACTTCCCTTTTGCTTCATCTAACTCCTGCCAGAGAAATTTTTTTTGTTTTAAAGATTTTATTGGGGAAGGAGAACAGGACTTTATTGGGGAACAGTGTGTACTTCCAGGACTTTTTTCCAAGTCAAGTTGTTGTCCTTTCAATCTTAGTTGTGGAAGGCGCAGCTCCGCTCCAGGTCCAGTTGCTGGTGCTATTTGCAGGGGGTGCAGCCCACCATCCCTTGCGGGAGTCGAACCGGCAACCTTGTGGTTGAGAGGACGCACTCCAACCAACTGAGTCATCCAGGAGCTCAGTAGCAGCTCAGCTCAAGGTGCTGTGTTCAATCTTAGTTGCAGGGGGCACTGCCCACCATCCCTTGCGGGACTCAAGAAATTGAACTGGCAAACTTGTGGTTGAGAGCCTATTGGCCCATGTGGGAATCGAACTGGCAACCTTCAGAGTTAGGAGCATGGAGCTCCAACTGCCTGAGCCACTGAGACGTCCCCCAAGAAATTTGTATTTTAAGGGCTCGGGTGATTAGATTGTGCGCACCAGCTAATTAATGCAGGGTGATGTCCCTATTTTACAAGGTCCATAACCTTAATTACAGCTGCGAAGCCCCTTACAGCAATACCTAGATTCCTGTTTGATTAAATAACAAGGGGACAAAATCTACAGAGGACATCTTTAGAATTCTGTCAACCACGCCTATTTCACATGTCTAATTCACAGATAAAAGTCTGTCATCATTTCTTGGTATTTACACTGTTCAGAAATTGGAATCCTCTTTGAGGCAAAGAGAATGAAGTCACACAATTCAGTGCTGCCATATTTGTGAGATGGGTGGGTGGATGAGGGAAGAGCAGAGAAAATGGAAAACTAACTGTCATTATTACATTTTGATCTCATTTGATCTCCATCACAGCTCTATGAAGTGGGTATTTGTCACCTTATTTGAAGAATGGGAACTGAGGGGCCAGCTGGGTGGCTCAGGCGGTTAGAGCTCCGTGCTCCTAACTCCAGTGGGCTCTCAACCACAAGGTTGCCAGTTCAATTCCTCAAGTCCCTCAAGGGATGGTGGGCTGCGCCCCCTGCAACCAAGATTGAACACAGCACCTTGAGCTGAGCTGCCGCTGATCTCCCGGATGGCTCAGTTGGTTGGAGTACGTCCTCTCAACCACAAGGTTGCCGATTCGACTCCTGCAAGGGATGGTGGGCTTCTCCCCCTGCAACTAGCAACGGGCAACTGGACCTGGAGCTGAGCTGCACCCTCCACAACTAAGACTGAAAGGACAAGTTGACTTGGGGGGAAAAAAAAAGAATGGGAACTGAAAATACAAGATTTTGCTCAGAGCTTGCACAGCTAGTAAATGATGACCCAGAGATCTGAACCCATGCCCTTTCCATCCCATCATTCAGTTTTCCACCTGCATCAGTCTACTGACCCTAGTCAGAAGGCACCGTTTCAAGTCTAAAGGGAATTTGGGGAGAGGAATGGATTGTGAAAGGAACTAGCACTCTGGCTTCTTTTATGGGCCATGGTGAGAAGCAGTAGAAAGTTCCTGCCTGGGAAAGCAGCCCTAGGCACAGGGACTTACAGGATTGGATCATGGCCACTATTTCCATTCCCATCCAGCTTCCCAGCTTATGATTGCTTATCTTTCAGTTGTCAAAGCCTTCTAGTTCAGCCTCACCTACAGCATGACCCCTCTAGGGCCCATGCCAGCCCCCTGTGTACCTGCCAGGGAGTCGATGGATCTCCGTGTTAGCAGTAAAGGCAGGCAGGAAGTGAGTGCTACACACCAGTCTTCAGTGAAAAGTGTTTAATTTCCAGTGACAAGCCATGGTCTCCTGGACCCTTGGTGGGGAGCTAGGGCTCAAGTTGCTGTCCCCATCACTGATGGGTTGATAGAAAAAGCAACATCTAGTACAGCCTGCCTTCCCAGGAATCCTGGGTGAAAGCAGAGATGACTAAGACACATTAAAACGTTTTCTGTGATTGTCACTCAAAATCTCCCTAAAATTGTCCACCCCATCTATTTTTTTGAGTTCTTTGTAACCTTTCCTGGAAGTCAGCTTCTGCCCCTGACCTCATGATGCTTGGCTGGGTTTGAGAGTCTTATCTGATAATGGAGTAAATCTTGTTCCTTTCACCTCTAGCTTTAAGATGTCCTCTCACTTTTCCAACCCACAATCTTTAGTCCTCTCTGGCCCCAGCAGCATTTTGGGAACAAGTTCCTGTACTGCCTTTATCTCATTTCAGGAAATGAACTTCTGCAAAGGAGCTGGAAAGGAAAAAGAGGGATTATCATGCAGGCAAAGGGAGGGGCCTAAAGAAGAGCTTGGTTGATTATCTCCCTCCTGAAAAATGCAACCAGAATCACCAACAAAGAATCCGCTCAAATACATGCAGGAGAAAAAGAAAGGCATCAGTGTTGGGGTGGTTGGAGCGGAAGGAGCCAAGCTGCCCAGAATATCCTGTGAAGGCTGCGAGGAGCAGATAAGGGCAGCCCCAGAGGCAGGTGGCACAGAGAAGCAGGGGAAGGGGGACTGCAGATCCACCCACAGAAACCGGAGAGAGTGGGGCTTGCTAGCCGGGCACCCTGGGAGCTTGCTTATCAAAGACTAAAATGGCTGAGACAGAGGCCCCTTTACCATACTTCAGTGATGTTTAGCTTCCTCAAACAGCCTATAAATCTGCCCATAACAAGGGGAAAATTAAAGAAATGAATCTGGGCAAATAGAAAATTAAGGAGAACTGCAGACAGCCAGGTCCTGTGGAGAGCAGGGATGGAAGAGGTGCAGAGGGAGCTGGTCTGAATGATCTAGAAAATCTAAGCAATGGTTTGCACAAATGGAGAACTGGAAAGACTCTCCCCCATATTATGGGGGCCAGGGAACAAGAACTTCGGAGTCCTAGTTTCAGGGACCTGGAATGATAAAACAGCTTAATACGCAGTTTAGTGCAGTGATTCTCAAACCCTGGTCTCCTGATGGGGAAGGCGGGGGAGGTAACATCATCATCTAGGAACTTGTTAGATATGCAAATCCTGGGGCCTCACAACCTACTGAATCAGAAATGGGTGGAGTCCAGCAATCTGATTCTGAAAGGAGCTCAAGTTTGAGAACCACTGGCTTAGTGAAAGGGGCTGCTAATTGGTATGAAGCGTTACCTGTGGTCTATTATTTTGTCTCCAGGAGAGGTGAATCTTGGCGCTGTTAAGAAAAACTAAGATTTCTGGGCTGGTTAGTGGTTCTTATCTACAAGGTTGCAGCAGCTGGCTTCAGTTGACTTCAAAATGGCCCTTTAAACAAATCCACAGGACAAAGATTAAATTATATTAGCAGCATAGGAGCAGAAGGGCCAGACTGCTTAAAAAAACAGCTCAAGGTTTGAGGTTTAGGAGGTTTTATTAATATTTAAATTGCAGTGAAACCACAGCTGCAGCCTTTGACTCCAGCATAGAAATATGCAAATGCAGCTTTCTAAAGAAAGGCAATTTCAGACAGCCCTCAAGGTAACAAGAACAAATAAAACAAATGATTTTGTAATTTATTTTTATTGACTGATGGAGAGAGCAAGGCACAGACAACCTGCCCAGCGATCATCAGCTACCAGCAGGCTCTCTGAGGGGAGAAAAGAAAGGCGACCTAGAAAGAAAAAGGCAGGCAGACCTGTAGACTGGTGACAGGAAAGACCCAAGGAGGACAAAACAGGAGGCAGATGGGATGAGAAGATGACTAAATTAAAAGGGAAGGAAAATGGAAACCCAAGCCTGGGTTCTGAGGACTATCTGATCTTGCTGGCTCTCAAGGGCAACAACAATAATAATCATTAATGACTGTCATTTGCCACACTCCTAAGGGCCATGCACTATTCCCAACATACAAAGGAAGCAAATGCTTTCTTGAGAGGTCAAGCAACTTGCCCAAAGTTACACAGTAAAAGGAGGTAGCAAAGCCTTGATTCAAACAAGGATTTGTGTGAGGCTAAATTGTGCTGGGAACTAGGTTAAGGATGGAGGGGAGACAACGTGCCCCCACTTCTGTGGTAACCTGTATGTCCGTAGGTGTGCATACTAAGGTTGTGGAAGGGAGGGAGAAAAGATCCATTTCTGCCCTTCAAGTTGTTTTCTATTTAATGAGTGAGGCAAGAAAGCCACAGAAAACCTTTGCAGAATTGTGCCTCTGGTTCAGAAGCCCTATGGGGGCTGTCTTGTGAGATCAGGCTCTGCCTGCTATGGGGAGACGTTGGTGAAGCACCCCAAGCTGCCCTTGGAGCCTGGGTAGGATTTGGCCAGGTGAAAAGGAAGCCAGGAGACTCCAGAAGGCCCAGGTAAGAACCCCATCTGCCAGAATTGGGGGAAGGAGCACTTGATCCAGAAAGAAAAAAGATGGGAGAGTCTTCTAAGGATACATTTCTCTGACCCACCCATCCAATCTCCCCAGAACTTCCATCCCAAGTCCAAACCCAACCTGTCCATGCTTCACCCTTTCAGGCACCCTGACCAACAAATATAGAGATCCACAGATTTTGCTCACTGTATTGTATACTGAGCCAGTTCTGTTCTACCATCTCAGGCCCAAATCCTGCCCACCGCACCTCCTCCCCAGGTCTTCAGCCGAGAATCTCTCTCCACTCAGAACACCCCAGAATTTTTGTTTTATTTATGACACCTTTTCCCCTTCAATAAGCTATTTCTCTATTTGACTAGAAGGGCCTTATGGGTAGGACTAGTATCATTTTATCTTTGTTATAGCCCAGCTGTGTGCCTGGCAGCTACCTCGTTAGGCACCCATGAGTATTTGCTGAATGAATACGTTAAAGGACAAATGAATGGTCTCACTGAGTGAAGGGTTTGTCCAACTGCTGGTCCCACCCTCAGGAACTTTTGTCCCTGGAAAACTACCCACATTCTGCCACTGGGAATGCTAATTCCCTTCAATCCCCCCACTCATTTTTCTAGGACCCCAGTTTACTCCAAAAATAATATAAGATCTAAATGTCTAAGAATCACTCTTCCTCTTCTAAGCCCACACCTACAGATTTCCTTGATTCTCTTTTGCCTATCATAAATCCTATGCCTTTGTGATTAATCAGAACAACACCCACCCAGGCTGAGAACATCAGTTTCCCCTATCCACATGTCCTCCAGCAAGGCCTCCTCAAGCCTGTTTATTCAAAGACATGTAAACTGCTGCCGCCATCACTAGAGAAATAATTATGATGTTCATGATACTCTCTTTGCAAGTTCAAAGCACTGGCATAACCATCATTCCTCTCCCCTCACTTGTCCCCTGGGAGATGGCTAGGGTAAAGATTCTTATCCCCACTTTATAGGTGATAAAACTAAGGATCAGGCCTTGGCAAAGATCACCCAGTGAATTGGTGGCAGACCTGGAACTAACTAGCCCAGGAGACCCTATTCATTAGGCCACAGAAGGAAATGCCTTCATTATATTGTTTGGATTGTGTTTTGTCTGGGAGAGAGGGAGTATGGACTCCAGTTGAGTGGGGGGAAAAGATAAAAGAAAGTTTGTGACCCTGTAAAGTGTTTTCTGCAGTGCAGCAGTTGGTACTGGTTAATTCCAGGAGAGTTTGTGTGTGTTTTTTTAAAGCATTACCATGTGTCCTAGATTAGAGAAGGAAAAAATAAAGGTGAATCTGAAGGTAACACAGACACAGGTAAGCAGATGTTTGCCATCTCTTGAAAAGGATATAAAACCAAATGGTAGTGTATATTAGCAAAAGAAACTCAAATTACAACTTATGTGGGTTTTCCCAGCTGTTAAGCTATAGGACTCTGGAACAAACTAGTGCCAAGTACGGTAGGTAGAAAATATTCCCTTGGTGAAGCCTGTTCCTGGAGCCTGATGAGGGGAGATTTCTCCTGGAGGCATAGGGCTTGTGAGGGCCGTCTCAGGACCCTCTGCAACTGCCAAGGTGAGAGCCTGCTGGTGGGATCATCCCCAAGCCCACAGAGGCTCTGAAAGCCGTGGAAACCAAAATCTGGTTTCTAACCAAATGCCAGAGAAATTAAGGAAAAACAACAAAAAAAAATGCCATAGGAATTCAAGAGGCCATTTCTTAAAGATAGGGCCCCCAGACCTGTGCTGGGGAAGGTAGTAATGATCTCTCCCTCTGGCTCCATCCTAAACTAAAGTGCAGGTCTTGTCCCTTTCACCCCAGGCCAGCTCTGGACTTTTCTCAGCTGTTAGCTCAACACCAGTCTCCATTTCCTTTTTTTCTTTTTTTAAGATTTTATTGGGGAAGGGGAAAAGTACTTTATTGGAAAACAGTGTGTACTTCCAGGATTTTTTCCAAGTCAAGTTGTTGTCCTTTCAATCTTAGTTGTAGAGGGTACAGCTCATCTCCAGGTCCAATTGCCATTGTTAGTTGCAGAGGGCACAGCCCACCATCCCTTGCAGGAGTCGAGGAGTTGAACCGGCAACCCTGTGGTTGAGAGCCCACTGGCCCATGTGGGAATCGAACCGGCAGCTTTTGGCGTTAGGAGCACAAATCTCCAACTGCCTGAGCCACCGGGCTGACCCTCCATTACCCTTTGACCCTTTGCCTTCCTGTGCCACTGGAGGCTGTGAGGTGGGCAGAGGGGCCGAACACCTGAACCCAGGGAGGTGGTGGCTCCACCACATTGTGAATGCATGAAATGTCCCAGAATTGTATGCCTTCAAATGGGTAATTGTATGTTATGCGAATTTCACCTCAATTAAAAACTAAGCTGCCCTGGGAGCGAGGAGAGAAGCTGGGCCTCTCAAGTCTGTGAGGGTTGAGGCTCCATGCAGGGAGAGTCCATAAGCAACAATGGCAAGGCCAGTCTGGGCCTCCCCCCTCCTCCTCCAGGACCAGATGGGAACTGGGGCAGTGCCGGGGTCTGGGCAGAAGAGAGGCGCTCAGTGAAAGCGAGGAGGCTGCAGCCGCCGCTCATTTGCATCATAAGTGATTGGTTTTCCCTGCTTGTCCCTCATTAGGACACAATGGACAGTTGTTTGCTGGCGCAGCAGATCCATTTACCAAGGGGAAGAGGAGACAGCAGAGTGACTGATGCGCTCCCCCAGGCCACTAGAACACTTGTTCTCACACAATGAGAAGGGACCTTAGAGAGCAAACCAACCCCATCCTTTTACAGATGAGGAGACTGAGATGCTAAGAGGGGATGAGACTTGCTAAGGTCTAACCGCAAGTTCATGGCAGAACTGGAGCTTCTAGAATCTACTGTCTAGATTCTAAACTCTCATTCCAGGGCTCACTCCATTTGCCTGCAATTCCTTCTCCATTCCCGGCCAGCTCGAGATTCTTTATCTCTGTGGTCGCTTTCCTTCTACTGTGTTTCCCCGAAAATAAGACCTAACTGGAAAATAAGCCCTAGCATGATTTTTAATATCCCCTGAACATAAGCCCTAATGTGTCTTTTGGAGCAAAAACTAATATAAGACCCAGTCTTATTTTCAGGGAAACACAGTATTCCAGGCCTTGGTTTCCATCAGTTTTCTCTCTTGTGTCTATCTAATCTCCTCTTACTCTGTTTCTGCCCTTCAGTTTGCAGGAAGCCAGGATAATTATTAAACTCCTAATTAATCCCTGCCCTAACAAGGGTGGGTCTGGCAGGAGAGGCAGCAATTTTGAAACTGTCTTGGTGTGTTTGGGGGGTAGGTGGGGACAGAGCAAATACATATTGGGACCTATTATAAACCAAGAACGAACACAGACACACGACACTCTCTCATTTCATCCTTTCATCTTGCAAGGTCAGTGTTCTTAGAGACAAGGAGAGTGAGAGACTCGGAATGGTTGGGTAACTTGCACAAGAGCGGCCAGCTGGAAAATGGTAGCTGTCTAACCCCAAAACCTCCATTCTTCCACCTCACACCCTGGCACAGGGCTAAAGCAGGATATGAAACCCACCGATTCCTGGTTCATAGGAAGCACAACTTTGCTGAAAAAGGCCATTGCTTTGTTTCCCCCACCCCAACCCAGGCAGCACTTGCCTCCCCCAACAACCCTCTCTACCCTTTGGTTCCCACCTTCCTCTGGGCCCTTCTGCATTGTGGTGAAAATGCAAGCTTTTGCGTCTGGGAGGCTGGGGAGATGACAATTAAGAGGGAGAAATCTGACAGACCCAGACCCAGACCGCGGAGGTCTCCCTCCTGCTGACACCCCTTCCCAGTTCCCTGTCTGCCCCTCCCCTCTGTGGGTCAAGCTTGCCAGCATCTGCGTCTGTCTCATTGTGTTCTGGGGAAGGGGAGGGGTGGGGAGGTGGGAGGGTGGCTGGGTGAGTGGGTGTCTGTGTGCATGAACATAAGGCCTCTGGGTTCATTCTGACACTGAATGAAAAACTCACCAATTATTCCTCCAATCTCATTAATATGCAGACAGACATCTGTTATTTAGGAGTCAACAGCAGAGGCATTTTCCTGGGGGGAGGAATACTCATGTATGTGTCCCTCTTGTCTCTCTGGCTGCTGGGAGGTAGCTGCTTGGGAATCACCCCACCTGCCTGGACCTGGAGCCTCCCCTTGTCTGACCCTCACCCCCAACCTTGAGGAGAGAGAGTAGGGAATTGACTAGAGATGGAGAGAGAACTGGGAATCCAGCCAAAAGGGGAAAAACAGGAGAGGGGCTGCAAGTGTGTAGAAGAAACGCCTTTGTTGACAGAGAGGGAAGGGGGGATACTGCAGAAGAGTTGAACCCCTTTCCTGGGGAAGAGAGTGTGGAACTGGTGGAGACAACTGTGCCAGGATTGTTGGTGCCCACCCACAAGCTCAGGGACATGACCCTTTGCTCCCATCTCCCTCGGCCTTCAGGACCTGTCTGAGTGTATCTGGGGTGGGGTCTCTATGGCAACATGGGGTCCTCACCCAGAGACTTCAGCGAAGACAATGGGAGGAGTTCCTAAAAATGGGGACCAAAGGCCTTCAGCTTTTGGAGGAGTCTCTCTAGCCCTCAGTATATGTGTGGGAAGAAGACGTAGTGACCTCCCCTTCCTGTGTTTTGGCCTTCCTCAGCCTTTGTATCCCCAGCACAAGAAGCCCCGTCCAACAAGCTTTTCCTCATTCTCTCAGGCCCTGCTCAGAAGCACTGGATGTCTAAGTTGTAAAGAATAACGGTTGACATCAGCTCTGCCCCCTTTAAAGGGTCAAACAGCTTTTCTACAGCCTTTCTTTTCTCTGAACCTTCCTCAAGAACACAATGAGGTACATGTGATCAGCTGCCTTTTCCAGGTGTGAAAACTTAAGTCCTGACAGGTGCAGGACCTCACCATAGGTTTCCCAAGGAGGAAGGGGCAGAGCTGGAAGCCAGGCCCTCAAGCCTCTGCGTGCCTCAAATCTCTAGCTCTTTTCATGACTGTCCCTCCTGGAAAGGCTGGAGTCACAAGTGGATGGATGATCCTCTGTCAGGTGAAGCACTTCAGCGGTTAGACCAAGTCCCTACCCCCACCCATTTCTTTCCTCTCCTCCCTCCTGGGCAGATGGATTGCTGAGGTTAAGAAACACTGGAAGCATCACAGCATGATTAGTTGTTTATTTCATTAAATGATTAACGAGGCTACATTGTTTCCCAAACGGGTGTCTAATTTGTGGGGGAAACAGCTGCAGAGGAGGAAGCTAAGTCTGACTCCTGCATCTGGGGTGGGGGTGGGGGTTAGGTCCCCTCCGTCCAGGCCTTTGAGGATCACAGAACAGCCCCATTCCTTCCTGCCAACTATTGGGCTCCTCAGCCCAGAGGCACAGCCCCCTCCCCAGAAAGAAAACCTCTGACAACCCAGACCTTCAGAGGGGACCAAAATCTGTTGTCAGTGGTATTGGAAATGTATTAAACTTTGGGGGCTCCTCCAGCTGATTTATCTTCCTAATTATGTTTGCTTTAGGCGGATATTGAAATGTGTTTGCATTCCCTGAGCGTGGCAGGAGAGGGAGGTTGGGAGAAGAGAGGGGCACAAACACTGCAATTTGGCAGCTACAGTCTTGAGCCTGCTTTGTACCAAAGTCCAAAGTGGAAAAGAGAAGCCACAAGGCCCTGAAGCCCAAGTTAATGGTATGGCAGGTCCCTGTGGGGAGAAGGATCAGTCCTCTGGGACCAGCCTGAGAGATGGGCCCAGGAGGCCCAGCGCTTTCCAGCACCCTCAATCCAAGACTTAGGGTCCTTTAGGAGGGTCTCAAAGTCAGCCTCTAAACAGATTTTAGTTTGAGAGCATGGGGTGCCCATGCCCTTGAAGCTGATCCAGAATCCTTGAGGAGATAGGCTGAGATGGACCAGGACAGGGTCCTGTAGGAGAGGAGGGAAAGGGGTGTCTGATGAGCCAGGAGTGGGTGGGGAGTTCCTTTCCTCTCAAGGCTGGGCCCTGGCATAGGGAAAGGAGAAGCGATTTAAAATGACACATCTCAGAGCCAAATCCCACAGCTTCCATCACCTCATCCAGACAACCATCTATCCAAAAAACCAAATCTGGTCACTTCATTCTCTGCTTGAAATCCCCGGTGCCTCCTCACATCCTCAGAATGAAGTCCTCGTTCCTTTGTGGGCCCTGCAGTGGCCTTGAAGAAGACTTGTCTTCTGCCCTTCCCATCATGGCAGCCCCAACAGTGCCATGTTCTTTCTCAACTCCATGTGTTTGCACATGCTGTACCCTCTGTCCAGAGCGCCTTTCCTACCCCTTTCCTGCCTGGAAAACCCCCTTTCAGACTCAGAGGACTGACTCCTGAGGCTGCAAAGAGCTCCCACTGCGAGGCACTGTCACACCTGGGGTACCTCTTTTCCTTGCTGGGCTGGCCTCCAGAGCACACAAACTGGTCCTGTCAGTTTCCTAAGCCAGTGTCTGGCACACAGTTGGTGCTCAGTACATATTTACTGAATGAATAAGGGAGGGAGAGGCTGTGAATTAGGGGGGATCCCAGAAGATGGCAGTGTGTCTGGAAGAACTGGCTGGGACTGGGGGAGGGGTGGGCCAGGGATGGTTCCTGGGGGAGAATGTCACCGAAAAGAGGCCAGTGGGACCAGAGCCAGGGAGGGAATACAGGACAATGTGAAATCAGACTCCCAAGAAAACAGACCAGCACTGTCTTTCCTGACAACAAGCGCTCCAGCCAGCCCCTCCACCAGCTTTCCTTCTTTAAAGGGTTGGGGGTAGTAAACTCAGCTGATGCTCCCTCCAAAATCATCAAGGAGCCCAGGATGGAAAGAGGGTAAGATCCCTGCTCCCCGCCCCTCTGAGGACACCCCAGAATCAAACTTCTGTCTCCTTGGGAAACTTCATTCTACGCAAGGTCAACTTCTGCGATGTGGAGGCTTTTGATGCCCTCCCTCCTCCCACAATACCCAGGGTACCAGCTATTGGGGTGGGGAGTGGGATGGTGAGAAAGGGGCCTGGACTACTTCAGCAGGACCCCTCCCACACTAGCAGGGGACCCTAGCTGGGCTGAGTAATGAATCCTGTATCAGTCCACTTAAGCCCCCCTAATGGCCTTAGGATTGTCTGGCTCATGAACCAAGATGAATATTCCCAAGATAGCTCACTCTCCCACCTCTAGCTCCTAAAAGGACACTAATGATCCAACCCATGACCTTTTCCTTTGCTTCTTCTATGAGCATAGGCAGGAAAGTTTGTCCTGAAGTCTAACTTTCCCTAATGCTGCTAGAGATTGGTAAACTGGTGTGGTTTGTTTGTTTGTTTGTTTGTTTGTTTGAAAGCAACAAAACTAAAGCCACAGTCGTATTCCATGGACATGGGCTTTATTTGGGGACTGTTGGAAAAAGGTGGGGAGGGAGCTAGGATGGGTGAGTAGATGGGGGAGGGGCTTCTCAACTTGCTTTTTAATTTAGTGCATATTGCCTGGAGGTTAGAATGAGTGAGAACAGTTGTAGAAGTGAGAGGAGAGGTAAATGGAATGTCATGAAATGGACACTTTCCTTAGGGAAGGAAGCTAGGACCAGGATATGGGACTGGGGGTAGGAAGGGATGGCACCTTTCATACACTGAGACTCAACCAGTCACTGCTTTTTGCCAGCTTCTCCAACCCCCCTGCCTCACCCCAGCTCCAGGCCCAGATTCCTGCCCTGCTAGCTGCCTCAATTTCCTGTAGAGAAGAAGAGAATGAGGATGTGGGGAATGAATGGCAGCACCCTCTGCCTCCGGCTCTCTTGCCCAGGAGAACTGCTCACTCAGACTGCCCTGAAGTTCCAGCCAGAGTCAGGAGGTCAGGAAGCCTCGGTGCAGGCAGGGGAACAATTGTGTCCTCACCACCGCTCCTGACACTGCCCCACCCGGCCCCTCACATGAGGTTGCAGCTCTTGGCTCGATCCTTGTGTATTTCGCCTTCGTTCCCGTTCCCCAGGTCTGACCGTCCTGCCAGCTGAGCAGATCGCTGCAGTCCCCGGCGTGAGTCAGTACGGCGAAGCTGCCTATGGCCGCGGCCAAGGGAGGCCACTGTGGCCACATGGAAAACATCCCTGACGCTGCGCTCAGAGGACCGGGAAGAGCACTCCACATAGGACACAGCCCCCACCTGCTTGGCCAGCACAGTGCCCTGGAAGGATGGAGTAAGTCAAGGGATCAGGTCAGAGGTCAGAAGCCAGGGAAAGGGATGAGCAAAGTAGTGTGTTTTCAAATCGGAGATTGAGAGGGTCAGAGGTAGGAGATCTAGGCTGGGACTAGGTCAGGGGTCAAGGGGCCTACCTGCTCGTGAGTAACAGGGATAAGCCTCTGCTTGGACAGCTCCCTCAGGGTGGCCAGGTCAGTCCGCATGTCCAGTTTACAGCCAACCAGCACAACCTTGGCATTGGGGCAAAACTCCTGAGTCTCCCCTTGCCACTGTTTGGGGGAAGAAAATAGAGTTATGGAGGGATAAGAGGAGGTACAGGGTGAACTGTGTCCCACACCAGGAGGACGCTCTTCCTTACAGCATGAGGAAACCATGTACCCCTCTGGACTCTCCCGTGTGAGCAAGGAGTGGGAATGGAGGGCTTAGGCTGAAAGCAGGATGGGGTATGGAAGAAGGGGAGGGAAGACAGGGCTGGGGTGGAGCTGTGGGGTCAGGGACCCTGCTTCTACCTCAGGGACCATGAAACCTCTGCCAGCCTGGAACCTTCCGTTTCCCAAATTTGTTCCTGGGAACAGACCAATCCCGCCCTCCCCCTCTCCCCCTGGGAACTGGGGCTGCCTCAGCTGACTTCTGTCCTTTCACCATGGGCTTTTCTCATGGAAATAGGGGCCTGGAGAGGAGAGATCACTCCAGGAGCAGCATTCCCATCCTGTCCATCTGGGGTTCCCATGTCCAAGGAGATGGGGAGGGTGGCTAAAGAATCATTTGAGTATCCGTCCCTGCTCTCCTCTATCCCCTCAGATGCCCTATTCAGCTCTGAGGACTGATTTCCAGGAAAGGGTGGGGAGGATGAGAATTTCACACACTCCCAGGTGATGGCTTATGCTGTGTCAAGGCCATGGTTTCTGGTCCCCCTCAGTCCAGCTTCCTGCTTCCCCAGGCTCCCACCTTCTTGAGGACACTGTCCAGTGTTTCTGGTCGACTAATATCAAAGCAGATGAGCACAGCGTCTGAATCAGGATAAGCCAGGGGCCTGACGTTATCATAGTAAGAGGAACCTGAGAGAAGACAGGGAGAGAGGGGGCAGATGAGGGTCCTGAGTGGGTGGAAGGCCTGGAAGGGAATGGGAGACCTTAGCAATGCTGGTTAAGGGATGCTAGGAGCAGAGAATGGAAAAGAGCACTTATTAATGCCCATTAAGGAGTCTGCGTTCCTGCAAGGTGGGGACAGGCAGAGGGGAGGTTAGATGGCAGAAATCAGCTCTCCACTTCCCTAGGGGTTTCTCTAAAAGTAGTCATTCTTAATCTTTTCTGAGTCTGAGAAGCTCATGAAATCTTTTGACATTCTCACAAAATTTTGCATGTGCTTTCTGGGCTTTGACAGACATCTTCTAAAGCCCTCCAGGGGGCTAGGGTAAAAATAAAAACCCTGTTCCTTTTTGGAAGGGGCGGGGGAAGAGAGAGAGAGAGAGAGAGAGAGAGAGAGGAGAGAGAGAGAGAGAGAGAGAGAGAGAGAGAGAGAGAGAGAGAGAGAGAGAGAGAGAGCTCTCCCATCCTCTTGGGACTTGATCTCAGATTTCTATAGTTCAGTCTAGAAGTGTTTCCCAAACCCAAAGACATTTTAAATGTCTTTCCTAAACCCAGTTCTATCTCCTAAAAAAATATGTTCCCAAATAAAAACATTCCTTCCCAACTTTCCCAGGTAGGCAGAATCCAGAGGGGATTGGATACTGGGCTTTTCTCCTTCAGGACATCATTTCTATGTGTCAGCAAGCTCTTCCTCAGTTTCCCTGGCTTTAAGCAGAAAATTGATTTTCTTTCCTCCTAGAATTGGGTGGATGGGTGGAATTGACCTGGAACCTAAGGGTCTAGACAAGGGAAGGGTCAGGGTGGGGGACTTGGCTACCTGAAGTGTCCCACATGTTGAGCTCAATGCGGCGCTTGTCTATCTCAAAGCTCGCGGTGTAGTTCTCAAACACGGTAGGGACGTAACTCTGCAGACACGAATGGGTAAAGATAAGATCTTCCAGTCCTCACCCCAGACAAATGCCCTCACTCCCCCACCACATCCAGCCCAATCCCTAGACACAAGTTGGTTAGGTGTTAGGCAAAGCGGAGATCCCAGGAGCGGCTCCCTCGGGGAATCTCTGCTAGGCTCGCAGACCCCCTCCCGGTTCCTTCAGCCCCTAGTTCCTCCTCTCTCCGATGCCCAGGACCCCCGATATTCTCCTGGCGCCCCCTCCGGGATCTTCTGCTTCTCCCAAACCCGGTTCATCTCACCCTGATCCCCAATTCCTCCCATCCCAATCTTCTGCAGTCCTGCCCGAGCCCCCAGTCCTCCCCCCGGTCCTCCGAGCCCCTTTCTCCCGTCCCTGGTTACCAACACCCATTTCCGTCCGTCCCCCGGGATCCTGTCACCCACTCCCGCGGCCTCAGCGCCCCTCTCCCAAGACGCCTGTCCCTCACCCCAGGGTAGGCGTCCTTGGCGAACACCTGCAGCAGTGCTGTCTTGCCGCACTCCGCGTCCCCCACCACCACGATCTTGCAGCGGCCACTCTGCCCCTCCATGGTCCCGGCTACGCGCCGGCCCCCCACGCAGTACCCCTCCCGGGCCCCGCTGCAGCCTCCCCCGCCGCTGCAGCTGCAGCCACTCGGGCCGCCGACACCGGCATCTCGCGGGCCCGCGCGGAGCCCACTCCCGGGGCCGCGGCCCCCCCTCCGCCCCGCCCCCAGTCCGTCGGCCGCGCCCCCAGCCCCGCCTCCCGCTCGCGCACCCAGGGGGCGGGGTCCAGAGGAGCTGGGCCAGGCTCAGGGAAACCTAGGCCTAGGAGCAGGTTTCTAGTGCGCTGGTGAGCTAAGGGACTCCTGACGGTTTGGGGCGGGCCGAGCCGGGCTATTGGACTGATTTGACTTCCTTGAAAATGGGGGCGGGGCGGAGCTCGGGCGAAGTTCTGATGGATAGGGTGGCATCAGCACACTCACGAGGCTCGGGCCTTCTGCGTGCCCACGCCGGTGTGCTAGTGCGGACACGCGCGGAGGCAGCCATCCACTTCCTGAACAGGAGGGGCCACGAGATGATAGGGGAAGAAGGGTGTCTTTTTGGTTCGGTCTCCCTCCTGCACTCTCCTGTCCCGCAGGGAGTCTTGGAGATAGGAGGGTATGGACTCCAACACACCCACCAGGACAATGGTGACGTCATGGCTTTCCGTCCCCATGGCAACGGACGGCCTAGTGTGGGGCTATGGTGACTTAATAGCGGTCTTGGACTAACAGAGGAGCAAGAATGAATTTCTTTAGCCAAGCATAGGGTGAAAAGTTTTGGGGGAGCTGCGTCCTCTGGTGGATACTTCGGGGAGACAGAGAAGGGGAGGAGGGAGAGGCAGATAGAACTGCCCAGAATGACAGCCCTGATGGAGTCAGAAACAACCTCTAAAGTCATTTCAGACTTCATTCGGAATCTAACAATAATCAAACCACTATTTTGCATTTGCATGGCATCTTTTACCTTTCTTTTTTTTTAAATTAAATTTATTGGGGTGACAATTGTTAGTAAATTTACATAGATTTCAGGTGTACAATTCTGTATTACATCGTCTATAAATCCCATTGTGTGTTCATCACCCAGAGTCAGTTCTCCTTCCATCACCATATATTTGATCTTTTACCTTTCAAGAGCGCTTTTTTAAGTCGAGGATATTCGACTTAATTTTATCTTTAACAAGCGGCATCGTCACCATTTTACAGAAGGGAAAATTGAGGCACAGAACTTTAACAAACAAAATCAGATGGAGAGCTTTACAGACTTGATCTCTCTGCTCCAAGTTTGCCACTGGTAGACCACACGGAATGGGTAGAGTCAGAGCCTGAGGAACAACTTGGTTGGGTTCGGGTCCACTGGTAGCTGGCTCCCCAAATCTGATGTCAGCTCAGGTTTTGGGATCGTCCTTAAGACTGCCCCTTAGGATATTTTTTTAACTTGCATGAGGTTTACTATGAATAAGTAAGTAAATTAAATGGCGATCTGCATGATCCCAAGAATGACCTCGCGCGTGTCTGTCCCCAGATATTCCTCATTTTCACTTTTCGCGCGCCCTGGCCCTTTAAGTGGGCGCTCGAGGCCCCGCCCCCGGCCTGGCGCCCCGCCCCACCCGCTCAGGATCCGCAGCCGCCGCTGGTCCTGAAGCGCGCCCCGCCCTCTCCAGCAGTGTACACTCCGTACAGCTGTGCGCGCACGTCGGGAGTTCCAGCCATGTCTGCGGAGAGAGAGGTAGCTGAGGCGGCCACCGTGGTGGCGGCAGCCGAGGCAGGGTCCAGGGAAGACGCCTCTTTGCAGCCCCCGAATGCCGAAGCAGCCGGCGACGCCCAGCCACCCGCGGTCTCCGAGGGGGCCGACGCTGCGTCGCCTCCGCCGCTGCGCTCTCTGGTGCTCACAGGCTTCGGCGGCTACGACAAGGTGAAGCTACAGAGCCGGCCGGCCGCGCCCCCGGCCCCCGGGGCTGGCCATTTGACGCTGCGCGTCCGGGCCTGCGGGCTCAACTTCGCTGACCTTATGGCCCGGCAGGGGCTATACGACCGGCTGCCGTCGCTGCCCGTCACTCCGGGCATGGAGGGCGCGGGAGTCGTTATCGCTGTGGGCGAAGGAGTCAACGACCGCAAGGTGAGCGGGCCAGCGCAGGACAGGGCGGTGAGAGGCCGTGCAGGCCGCCGGGCAGTGGGGCAGGAGTGGGCGGGTGCCGGGGGTGTGGCAGGGCACGGGAAACTGGCGTGGACCCGGGTAGACCCGCATGGAGGGGTAGGAAAGGAACCTGGGTTCTGAGGTCCTGGAGAACTGGATTAATACTTGGGGGATGGAAGGGGAGACGGCGTTATTTCGCCCTCCCCAGCCATTTTTTAATGGTAGCCGCCGCCCAAAAGTGGCGGCGGCTGCGGCGGTGGTAGTGGTGGTGGGTGTGTGTGGGGAAACAATAAGGCGCCCATGCGCATGCGCACAGCGACCCCCCCATCCCCAGTAAAACCTCACCTGTACCCCCTGCCCACCAAACACTCCCCGGGTAATTGTGGTCTGTGACCCTGAATGACGGTTAGTGCCTCTTTCCCCTAGGGAGCTTGCGGAACTATGTCGTCGGAGTTGGGCGGGGGCGCAGGGCTGTGCCAGAACCCTAGTCACATGCAGCCCCGTGGTCTGTGGGGGTGTGAGGCGGCCCTTCCCAGAGCAGGGCCAAGAAACGAGGCACGCCCGTCATGGAGGAAAGGGAGCCTCCACCACCCCTCTACTGGCCCTACACTAGCAGTCTGGTTTTCGGGGGGCGGGGGTAGTTACGTGGCGGGGGGTTGAGATTGGGTCTTTGGATCTTTGTCTTGGACTCTGTCTCCCATGACTGCAATATCTCCTCCTCCGGTGACTCAGCCATCGGGCCACCACCCGGGGCTGCCCTGGGAAACGTTCAGGCCGGCACAACCCCTCTTTGCTTTCCTGTGGAGGACCCTAAGAAGCCCCGGCGGTTTCCATTTGGACTGGGGTGGGGGGTGTGGCACCGGAGCAGGTTTGCCCAGCTCTGCCTGTCTGTTTCTCCTTTTTGTTTATCATTAAGCTTAGCCACAACCCGGGACACCAGAGAGTTCCAAATGACCAACTTTTTGAGAGACCTGCGGTGAGCCTTTGCACGTCATTTATTTAGGAATTTCTTTTCAAATCAGGTCCCTGCAAGAGAGGCCCCTCAGATAAATGCAGCCTTTATCTAATGGGACCTGCCACTCCCAGATCCCATAACTGGAATTCTTGGATTTATTGTACATCCCCTCTTTAAAGGGCTTCTTCCTGGATTCAGCTCTGGCTCTACCCTTTCCACTGTCTTCTAAATAATCCCACCCTTGAGAAGGTGGAGGGAGTTGTAGTTCATGTTACTGCTGAAGGCCACCCACCTAACCTCCCCGCCCCACACTTTCCGCTTGGTAAATACAGGATATCCTGTCCAGGGCAAGAATCTGATTGTAAGGGGCTGGATTCTGTGAGGAGAGCCCCCCCTGCCCCCTGGTATAAGGGCTAACCCTGCTCTGTGACGGGCTGAGGGGTGGGCATTAGCCTGGGTTAGTGGTGAGCCTTGATTGGACCTGGCCACCACCCAGAGTGATCCATCCCTCGGCATGTTTGCCAAGTCTGCTAGTCCTGAGTCCTGGGGTGCGTTGCTTCCATTCCCCAAACCTTATCTCAGACCGGTGCTTTCAGGGAAAGATCCCAGCCTGCCTTCAGTCATCCTCAGTGGAGTGTGGGGCCTTGAGGACATGAAAGAGGGTATGTGGGGGAGTCCCATCCCCCTTCCCCATGGTTCCCAAGTCTCGTTAATATACAGAATTCCCATCATTCCTGGCAGGGACCAAGACAGACCCGGATTGTCCCAGAACAGCACCCACACCTCCCTCTCCATGCTCTTCAGATGAAGAGCGAGGGGAGGCCTTCCTCTGTCCCGAGAATGCCCCTCCCCCTGACCCCAGTTGCTAAGTTGGAGGAAGGGTTCTGACTTTTTTTTTTTTTTTTTTTTTTTGCTCCCTTTTCCTCCTGCAAGGAAGCTGTCCTGCAGGTGGCTAAAAGTGAGGAAAATACGTTTTCCCAGTGGGTGGGATTGTGTGGCTCTCTTTGTCCATCACCCCTGTCTTTGGGTGAAGGTGTCTTCTGGGCCACCAGTGCTGGCTCAGATACTTCACCTGAGGTGTCCAAATCCAGCCCTAACTACTCAGAGACCTTTACCTGTGGTATGGTATGGCCCTTACCACATACTCCCTCTTCTTTCAGTTACTTGTATTAGTGACCTGCCCTCCTTGCTCCTGTTATTGTCATTATTGTTATTATTAGCTAACACTAAGTGCCTACTATGTGGCTGACACTGGGCTAAAAAAAAAATCACTGAATGACTTTTTCACCACTTAATCCTCCTAACTGCCCTATTTTACAGATAGGAAAACTGGGTCTGAAAACGTTAAGTAATTTTTTTATTTGCCTAAGGTCACACCGTCAGTAAATAGTGGACCCCATTTTAACAGAAGCAGTTTGAACTCTTCAACACTTCATACTGCCCTAAGTATAAGCTTCTTCCCCCCCCCTTTTCTTCTGCTTCTTGCCCCCCACTCCGGTTCAAGCCATTGTTTTTCTCAGTCTCGTTGTGTAGGACATAGCTCCCTGGCGCATGCTGGTATTATGAGCCTTGCGCTCCCCTGGCTGAGGCGGTCGGTTGCTGATCGTCTGTCAGCTACTCACAGCAGCTCCCGGCAGCTCTCACTGCTGCTGGCCATTCACACTGGCTGCTGGCCACTCATGGTGTCACACGGTAGCCCGTGGCAGCACTCAGCAGCCTGGGGCAGCTCACGCCAACCTCCCGCTGATCATGGCATCCCAGCTCCAGGAAGAGCTGTTGTTCACAGTCTTAGCTGTAGAGAGCACAGCTCACACTGGCCCATGTGGGAATGGAACCGGCGACCTTTGCTTTAGGAGCACTGTGCTCCAACCACCTGAGCCACGCGCCGGCCCAGTATAAGCTTCTTGCCTCAGGGATCTTGCACAATAGTGAAGTCTAAGATCTATAAAATGGAGATAAGGATAGTATCTGCCTCAAAGATCTGGTGTAAGGATTGGTTGAGTGTTTAAATATAAAGCAGTTACAATAGGGCCTAGACCTTGGTAAGTTCTCAATAAAGGTGTTGTTATTGTTTTTGATTACATTATTATTATTACCATGACTACTGCTGCTGCTTCTGCAGCTACTTCATTACGTGGAAGAGGACCTTGTACATAAGTGGCAGGTCATAAATTGCTGCTAGGTAAATGAATGAGTGACTGAATCATGCTCTTCTTTCATTCTTCAAGGTAGGGGACCGGGTGATGGTGTTGATACAGTCAGGCATGTGGCAGGAGGAGGTGACCGTGCCCTCGGCCCAGACTTTCCTGATGCCTGAGGCCATGACCTTTGAGGAAGCCGCTGCCTTGCTGGTCAATTACATCACAGCCTACATGGTTCTCTTTGATTTTGGCAACCTACGGCCTGGCCACAGCGTCTTGGTACACATGGCTGCAGGTGACATGCCCCTTCCCTTCCTTTATTTTCCCTCTTTACCCCACCCAGATTTCCTTCTAGGCCCCTTCCCTGCAGCACAGCTAGATTGTTGTCATGACAACACCAGGCTGCCTTGGCCTATGGCGCCTAGAGGCCTCTGCAGTATTGTTGCCGTGGCAACATTCAGGCACTAGGTCCAGCCTGGTGTGCTATCCATAGCAACATGCCCTCACCCAGCATCCCTTCCCTGCCAGCCACCCTCCCCCTATGACAATTCTCAGTCATAGAAATTGGACATGGGATGAGGGGAGAAAGCCTCCAAATGAGCCCAGGCAAAATGAAAGTGATGGAGTGTGGGTCCTTAAAAGACAAGAATGGAGAGTGGTGGCTGGGTGACTATATCCCCTTCTTATGAAAGTGTCTTGCTGCAGGGGGCGTGGGTATGGCCGCCTTGCAGCTATGCCGTACAGTGGAGAATGTGACAGTGTTCGGAACGGCGTCGGCCAGCAAGCATGAGGTGCTGAAGGAGAATGGGGTCACACACCCCATTGACTACCACTCGACTGACTATGTGGATGAGATCAGGAAGATCTCCCCCAAAGGTGGGGTCAGGGTGTGAAGGGGTAGAATGGCACAGGACAGGGAGGGGATCTCCAGATTGGTGGAGTCTAATGCTGTGCCTGGGCCCTCTTACTCTGTGACAGGGGTGGACATCGTCATGGACCCTCTAGGTGGTTCAGATACTGCCAAGGGCTACAGTCTCCTCAAGCCCATGGGCAAAGTGGTCATCTATGGTGAGTCTGGGCCCGGCTGGAGACGGAGTTGGGGAAGCGGGGTGGGACAAAGGGGCCCAGGACTTTTGAATAAAGAAGGGGCAAGGACACAGGTGCTCCAGAGAATCAGGGTTAGGATGTTGCTTTGCCTTCAGACTGCTGCCTCCTGGGCGCAGCTCCTGTCATTCTCTTTCATAACCTTTCCTGTGAGTCATAGTAAATTCTGTATTCTTTCTGTGCTCCTGTTTGGGGTTATTCCTGATGCAAAATTAACCAGTTTGCCTTCTGTCCTACCCTCCTGGGCTTCTTGGGCAAGCTGCATTTCCATTTAAAAAATGATTTCACACAAAAATAAACAAATAAAGGTTAGAGCCATTTTTGAGTCAGCTGGAGTCCTTTTGGGCCTGGTAGCCTGCAATGTGGGGGATTATTCTGTCCCTGGTGTGTGATTGTCAGGGGCCCCCAGGGGGCAGGTGAGCATGGGTCCAGACACAGGGATGTGCCTGGCACCTGGATTCACAGGCTGTGTCTCTGTCTCAGGAATGGCCAACCTGCTGACAGGCCCCAAGCGGAACCTGATGGCCCTGGCACGCACGTGGTGGAATCAGTTCAGCGTGACAGCTCTGCAGCTGCTGCCGTCCAACCGGGCTGTGTGCGGCTTCCACCTGGGCTACCTGGATGGCGAGACAGAGCTGGTCAGTGGTGTAGTGGCCCGCCTCCTGGCTCTGTACAACCAGGGCCACATCAAACCACGCATTGACTCGGTGTGGCCCTTTGAGAAGGTGAGTGTGATGGCTATGCAGGTGGGGTCCCCGGGGTAGGGTTCCTCAGAGGAGGAGAGCCTCCTCCCTTAGGCTGGCTGTGGAGGAGCTGGATGGCACTGGGAGCAGAGTCTTGTCTTCCTCTCCAGGTGGTGGATGCCATGAGGCAGATGCAGGAGAAGAAAAATGTGGGCAAAGTCCTCCTGGTGCCTGGGCCAGAGAAGGAGAACTAGGGCTGGGGCTGGGAGACCCTCGGGGCCCGGGAAGAGAAGCTGGGAAGCCACGATTCTGTTGGCCACCAGACCCTTGCCTTTCATCCTCTATCAGAATTGCTCTGTCCTCACTCCCCCAAAGGTCTCCAGTGATGACCTCTCTCCCTCCCTGTTCTTTCTCTTTAGTCAGGGCTGCTCCCCTCCCTCTTTCCTGCCCTCTGAGGAGGTTGGGAAGTGACCACTTGGATGTCTGGGCCCTGCCAAGGGGACAGGGAGGGTCAGAGGGAGGCCGGCTGCTTCCTGCCCCCACCCTTTCCTCGGGCCTGCTGTGCTGCTTTTGTGCCAAGGCTAGCCAATCCCTTCCCATCCTGTTCTGTGAGCTTCCGCCTCTGCTTCATCTCCCCTCCTGCCCCTGCCCCACCACCTCCCCAAAGAATTGAAATGTCAGCTCAGGATATGGGGCCAATCTATGTGAATCCAGCATGTCCCTGTTTTGCCCTAGTGTCCCTTCAACCCGGGCCAACCAGCGCCCACCTCTGAATTCCCTTGCCTCATTGCATGGCCTCATCCTCCTGTTCCCAGTTTTTTAAGCACAATTGGGCTTCTTCCACCTCCAGGTTTTGTCCACTCTCAACCAAGGTTGCCTATTACAACAAGGGCAGGAATCAGACCTGCTCCCCTAGGTCACGACTCTGTGGGAGGGACACAGAGCCCCCCTTCCTTCACTGAGTTCTCTGGATTTGTTCTCAGTGCCTTAGCAATGGAAAACCTGTGCTTGTGTATGTGTGGGGGGGGTCCCTGTCTCGCACCTCCTTCTCTACCCCTGTACTCCCCAGTGCCTTCCTTGTTCTGGTGGAGCTGGGTTTTGCTGTTCCCCAGTCCCACAACACTGCCAAAAATCTGTGTGTGCCAGTGGGTGGGGGGCCAGCCCCTACCCTCCTGGGGTCTGTGCTATGTCTTGTCTCTGGGGCTGTCATTTTTCTATAGGTGGTTTAGGAGAAAGGTGGGGAAGCTTTCTCAGCCTTGTAGATAAGTGTGGCATTCACCAGCCAGAGCTCTGGGAGGCAATGCTGTCTCTTTCTTGTTCTGGGACCAAAGTAAAAATTAAAGCACATCTCTGTGCAGTCATGAGAGGCCCTCTACCCCTGCCTTCTCAGAGCAGGGAGGCAGCTTTCCAAACTCAGCCCCAAACTTCGTTTACATTGGTGGGGAGATGGAGCAGGGGAGTAAAGGGAGGGTGGGGTTAGGACCTGGGCGACCGGAACCAAAGTGGGGACTTCCTGGGGTATGGGGTGTAACTCCCTCTGCTCTCAGAGCTGGAATTAGGGAGAGTTATTGCAGTAACCATTGCCAGTGGGAGGCAGAGGGGAGGGGCTCAGCCTCTTTACTTTCTAAATGAGGACTAAATGGTGTGAAGTGCCACTTCTGCTTTTGTGTACCCCACCCCTTTACCGAAGCTGCCTTTGTGTTTGTGTCAATAAAAAGTCAAACCCTGGGTCCTGGACGTAGCTTTTGAGAGTGGAGGGGAAGGTAAGCTGGTGGAAGGTCAGTGCTGATCGTGGATGGTTGGAGTTTCTGCCCTCCCGCCAGCCTCCTTCCATGCCCAAATCAAGCTTCCTTTCATGAAATGAAATGAGGAAGAAGACCGTGCCATGCAGGCACTTTTGCTGTTCCGGGCCGTGTTTTACAACTCGGAGTCCCTGCCTGCTGTTGACCAGCATGACCTCTAATCCAAGTGCACCCAACCCCAGCCTGGGTTTAGTACCTTGGCAGAGGGGTGGAGGGTGTTGACAAGGGCAAGCTTCTAGCAGGACTCGGAGGTGAAGATGGCCAGGCCTCGCTGTCCTGGGGGCACGACTGTCAGGGCCTCCACCTCCCCTCCCCCACGGGTGGGCTTCTGGAAGTGGATCTCCAGAATGTCGTGCAGCTCCGGGCCGTCCAGGACATCGGGAATGTTGAGCACCAGCACAGACTGGGGCATTGGCTGGGGCCTGATCTGGAAAAGGAGCCAAGAAATGAGCAAAGGCTCGTGAGAGTCGGGCTGGGGGCAGAGGTTGGGGCAGGCACTGCCCAGGGGTGCATGGAAGGGGCAGGAAGCCTGGAGAGGCTGGCAGCGGGGAGGTCAGTGGGGTTTGGGGTTCGGATTCTCTCTTGAGCAAGTTTTTGGCGGGCAGACAGGTTACCTGGCCCAGCCCCCATTCTCCCACTTCCTACTTACCTCAGCCTTCTGGATCTCCCCACTCATGTAGGGAGAGACTTTCAGAGGGAACTCCTGCACACCCAGTGGCACTGTGAACTGGCTGATCCGGCACAGGTTCTGGGCCACTGTGGGGACAGGGAGGGGTGGACCTTTAGCATCAGGGCTTTCCTCCTCAGGCCTGATGCAGCTGCCCTAATCTCCCGAGTGGGGCCCTTACCTTCATCCTTACTGAAGCCCAGCATGACACCCCCATGCAGCAGTTCCCGACTTTCCACGTCACCACCCCCATTCTTGGTCTTGCCAAAGAAGATCTCCAGCTTGTCCAGCAGCTCCTCCTCACTCAGCTTGAGTCCAGCAGGAAGTCCACTGACAAGCACTCTCTGGCCACTCATTCGGGTGGACACCTAGGGGGAGAAAAGGAGTGGTCCCAGGCACAGCCCCACTCCCTGTGCCCAGATGCACAGCACCCCCTGCATGTCCCAGGACCCTGCCATTCCATCACCTGGATGGTGGTCACCACGGGCAGCTCCAAGGGCTGGACTTGCACCCGTAGCCGGAACTCTTCCAGGTCGATCTTATGCTTCTTTTGTTGTAGCACCCGATAGGCCACTGGGTGGGGGGAGTAGGGTCAGTATTGGGAAGCCTCCCAGCCTCCCTTCCAAGTGTCCTCAAGAGCTCACCCTTGGGGTCATCAAAGTTGACCAGAGCAGAGCCTCCTGGCAGAGGGTAGGAGATCCGCAAGTTGGAAACCAAAGACTTGGGCACTTCCGGGCCCTGCTGAGTTTGTCCTCGGAATACCAGTGGGACTTCAGGCACTGGGAATGGGACCTAGAGATTGGGGAGAGGGAAGCTGAGGCAGCCTTCAAGGGTGGGAGAGTTCCCCACTCCCAGCATGGAAGAAAGTGTCCCCGGTGCCATGTGATTGATACTGAGTGCCAGGGATGAATACATTTATTGAAAGAAGAGCTAGATAATGAGTGGATGACTGCAGGTCAAGCCTGTCCTGCAACTTTACACGCAAGATCTTTGTGCTCACATAAGCCTGTGAGGTAGGTAGCTCCACTTTACAGATAAGAAAACAAGTTCAGAGAGTTCAAGTAACATACTCAAGGTCACACAGCAAGGAAGTGGCAGAATGAGGAGTGAAACTAAAAACTCCCCAGCTCTTTCTACCAGGCCACAGCCCTTCTCCCAGCTTACCTTGTCTGGGGCGCAGTTCCTGAGCTCCCTTTTCAGCTCCTGCAGCCTCATCTTTAGTCTGGTCTGCTCCTCCCGAAGGAAGTGGAATTGGCTCCCACTGTAGAGTGCCTATTAGAGCAGAGGGGAACAACCAGATCTCCACCTGCCTTTCCAGAGAAAGAACAAGCCCAGGGGAAAGGGGTCCCAATTCTGGACTCTCCAGGAACAGTGTTGATACTCAGCCCAAGAACAACCCAACCCTTTTACCCGGCCCTGGGCTGGTCCTGGCCCCCTCTACTGAGGACGTGGTGCCTCAGCCACTCTCCAAAGGGCAGGAGGCTTTGCAGCAACCATGGCTGGTTCATTGCTGAGACCTAGAGTTTAACAAATATGGATTGAATTTCTGTTGTGAGGTGCTGGGCTCTGACACAGGGCAGTGGAAGAAAAGGTCCAGCCCTCAGGCCTGTATAAAACAGTATCCAAGACGGTGCACAGTCACAGGACTGACTGTAGAGGACTGCAGGAGTTTGGAGGAGGGACAGTCCGGAAGAGGTAAGGCAGCTAGGGAGGCCTCCGGGAGGAGTGGGGGCTTAGGGTTGCAAAATGTCATACTACTATGTATTAAGCACTATATGGTAGGCATTGTGCTGAGTCCTTCATATGAATTGTATCACTCAGTTCTCCCAACAACTGTATGAGATAAATACCCTCTTATCCTTATTTTACAGATGAGGGAACCGAAGCTCAGAGAGGTTAAGTGACTTGTCCAAAGTCATTTGGGCCTAGGCAGTCTGACTCCACCCTGCTAACATGTTTTACAGTGAAGAAATCAAGCCCAGAGTTGGGGAGTTGTTTACCCCACATCTCCCAGCTTGTCCCTTGACTGCCAACCCTTCCACTGTTTCAAGCAGCCTTTCAGGCTCAGTGTGATCTGGAGCAGGTCCAGAGAGAGAGCTGACAACATGGGCAGGGGAATGACACCAGGGATGTGAATAAATGCACCTTTGTTTGTAAGTTGGAGCAGACGTTAGCTGGCAGAGTTCACACTGTGGTTGGGAAGCCTGATAAATAAGGTCAGCCCAGAGTCTAAGTGGGAGCTCACTTGGGAACAGGACTCTGTCCTGGTCATCTCTGTAGCCTCAGTGCTCAGCAGAGTCCCTGGCACAAAACAGGCATTCAGCAAATGTGTGTTGAATGAATGAAGTGAGAGAATGACAGGCAGGGAGCATATTACAGAGGGCATTGAAGAAGTTTAGTGAGTTCACTCTGTTTTAAGCAGAGGAAAACTAGGGCTTGCATAATGCTGGTTTATGAGTAGTGAGAAAGGTATCTCATTCTTTATATTTCTGTAAACAAAGGGTTGCAAATTCAGTGCCTGCAAGGGCCAGTTAGATGACATCAGTGAGTCACGGGGCCAGTGGTGGGGACTCTGACAAACTGGAGAGAGCATATATATCCCCACTGAAGCAGCAACCTTTTAGCTCTAACCAAGCTTTTTAAAATTTTTTTTATATATATTTTTTATTTTTATTTTTTTATCGGGGAAGGGGAACAGTACTTTATTGGGAAACAGTGTGTACTTCCAGAACTTTTTTTTTCCCCCCAAGTCAAGTTGTTGTCCTTTCAGTCTTAGTTGTGGAGGGCGCAGCTCAGCTCCAGGTTCAGTTGCTGTTAGTTGCAGGGGATGCAGCCCACCATCCCTTGCAGGAGTCGAACCGGCAACCTTGTGGTTGAGAGCCCGCTGGCCCACGTGGGAATCGAACTGGCAGCCTTCGGAGTTAGGAGCATGGAGCTCTAACCGCCTGAGCCACCGGGCCGGCCCCTAACCAAGCTTTTTGACATGGGAATGTGGTCCCAGTATCCCATAGCTTTCCATTTTTTAAAGGGAAATCAGAAGTCTGAATTTTTATTTGAAAAAGATGGCTGAATTTAAAAAATATATGAAAAATAAAATGGGCTGGATTCAGTCCAACCTCTTTTTTTACTTCTGCTTTACATCTTGATATAATTATACATAATTGAAAATCTAGTAATTGGCAATGGTATTTAATAAATAGCTTAATAAAAATAAATACATAATAGCTTCCTAAGTAGAGTCTCTTAAAGAAAAATCCAAGCAGGGGAGTTTAGATGTGATATCAGTAGGAAATGGGGGAACTAGTGAAGATTTCTGAAAGGGTGAGTGAGGTGATGGACATGCTGTTTTAAAAAGATCCTGGCAGTGATGGCAGGATGAACTGGGGCAGGAACCGTGGAGCAATCAAAACAGACTCTGTGGCTCTCGTTCCCACTTATGTGACGGGAGCTGACCTGGGCCTCTGGCAGCAGGCATAAAGGAGCACGTACAGATGAGTACATTTCACAAGGACAAGCCCACAGCCTCTGGATGTTTGTATTAAAGAGACAGAGGGGAACAAACTGGAGAGACAATACCACGTTGCAGACCTGTGTGCCCAAGAGTTTGGTATAATGCCATTGACCCAGCGGGCAAGGAAAGAGAGCCAGTGGTTATCGAAGGCTTGCTAAGTGCCAGGCACAGTTGGGCTCCATCTCATTTAAGTGTCACAACACTGCCTCCTGTCTCCACTCCCAAGTGAAACTTCTCTTTTACAGGACCCCCTTAAGGACAACACAGGCTGATTGTAGACTTATTTGAATTTAATTATACAGGCTATTTATTTACATAATGACAACATGGACTCTAAATGCAAGCCAATGTCTATCGGGTGCTCAACAACAACAAAAATCGCAACTCAGTCTACCTTGAGCTCATTGAGAGACTGTAAATTCTGGATATTTTAGGGATGGGTTCACGATTTAAAGTTAATTTTGACTACATACATGCTTCTGCCTTCCTTGCTGAGTTTAGAACATTACCAACCCATAAGATAAAATCTCATGCGATCTATGTTCATCATGGGAGTATTGGAAGGCAGTTTAGCATAATGGTTAAGAGCACAAACTCGGGGGCTTACATCAGTTCCTCTTATTACAAGTTATTTAACTCCTGTGCCTTGGTTTCCTCACCTGTAAAATGAGTATAATAGCAGTTTGCACCTGTAGATAATTTTGTTTGGAACAGTGGTGCCTGGCACATAGTAAGTGCTGGAAACTGAGGCTCATCAAGTTTTACTAATGGGCCAAAGTAAGTCAAACCCAAGGCCACTGAAGACACTTAGGGTCAGGGACAGGAGTTGGTGGATAAGATTCTGGATTAGAAGCCAAGAGGACGGAAGAGGTCCCCGAGGGACAGAGCATTACAAGTGTAATCTTTGAGGATACCTGGTTAGAGGTCAGGGGAGACAAAGGAATGCAGATAAGAAATAGAAGGTATGGTCAGAGATAAGCCAGGCCAGAGCCAGGATTGGGTAATGTCAGATACACAGAAGAAGGAAGGATGAAACAGACCTGCAAAAAAGGGTTACAAGAAGGCCACTCACTCACTGCTCACTTGCTTACTGAGTCACTCATTCAACATTACCTACTGAGCACCTACCATCTGCTAGGCCCTATTCTAGGCCATGGGGTCACAGAAGTGAACAAAACAGATAAACCTTCCTTGTGAAGTTTATATTCTAGGGGATGAGCCAGACAATAAGCAGAATAAATAAATAAAATGTACATTATGTCAGTGATAAAGTGTTATGGACAAATATAAAGCAGGGAGGGGAGGACAGAAAATGGTAGAGGACAGTTTTAAATGGGGTGATCAGAATATCTGATCATGTACTTGAAGGAAGAAGCCACGTATACATGTGGGGGTAAGTCCTATGCAGAGGGAACAGCAAGTGCAAAGGCCCTGAGGTAGGAGGAATTTGTCAGGTGTATTTGGAGAACAGCAAGGAGGTCAATGTTGCTGGAAGAGAGCGAGTGAGGGGAGAGTAGTTGGAAAAGAAGTTACAGGGGAAACACGATTGGATCATTGAGGGCCTTTTACTCGAAGTCAGTGGAAGCCATAGGCAGGCTTAAATGTTCACAGGATTCCTTGGCTATTGTGTGAATAGACTGATGTGGGGAATTGGCACAAGCAGGGAGACCACTTAAGAAGCCATTACAGCATCCAGGTGAGCGATTTTGGTGGCTTGGACCAGGTGATAGCAGCAGAGGTGGTGAGCAGCAGTCAAGAGTCTAGATAGACTGAAGTTGCTGATGGGTCAGAAATAGGATGTGGAAGAAAGAGGAGTCTGGGATGACTAAGCTTTTTGGTCTGAGCAACTGGAGGGAAGGAGAGCCATTTGTTGAGGTGGGGAAGGAAGACTGTGAGTGGAAGAGATTTGGGGCATTAAGTTAGGGGTTATTTTGAACACGTTTGGTATGAAGTGCTTATCTGACATCTCAGTACAGACACATAGTGACAATTGCCTCTACCGAGCTAGCATTCAGGGAAGAGGTTCAGGCTGGGAGTATAAATTGGGAATTATCCATGCAGAGAGATTTAAAGTCACAAAACTAAATGAGAGCAACAAGGAGGGTAGGTATAGACAGAGAAGAGGTCCAAGGGCTGATTCTGGGGCATCCAACACTAAGGTAGGGGGAACAAGGAGAATGCAGAGGAGTGACTAGTGAAACCTGAAGGAGAGGAGAGGTGTAAAGAAGGGAGAATGAGTTTTAAGGAGGAGGATGAGCCAGCAGCTGTGCCAAGTGCTGCTAACAGGCCAACTAAGATGAAGAATGAGAAAGACCCCTGAAACTGAGCAACAGAAAGAACAGTCCTGCTTATCATAAGAAAATGGCCGAAGTTCACGTACAAAGATGATTATTGTAGCCTTGTTTACAACAAAAGAAGGAAATGTCCCACATCAGAGGAATAGCTAAACAAATATAAAATATTATAGCAATTAAAAGACACATTAATGAAGGACATTTAATGACATGGAAAAATGCTCACAATAAAGCAAAAAAGCAAAATATAAAGCTATATAAAGTATGATTCCCTATTCTGTTAATTCATAAGGATATTTATTAATGCATAAAAATGCATTAGAAACTCTGGGAAGATAGATAACAAAATGTTATTAATAAAGGCTGTCTCAGTAGTGAATTTGGTGTGACTAAAAAAAAAAAGTTTCCTGGAACCCACTTTCCTTCCTTGTTAATATATGAAGGCCCTTTAAAGGAGCAGTTTTAGCAGAGAGGTAGGCATGAATTGGGGGTGAATCAAGATGGTCCTGGGGAACTGGGGTTCTGAAAAGGTTGGCAATAATATTAATAACAAACGTATATTGAGCACTTAGTATGTGCCAAACAGTGTGCTACATATTTTTTTTTACTATATTAACTTATAGATTATCTAGTTTAATTTTTGCAGGTAGATCTTCGTGAGGGTTTTACTATCATTCCCATCTTACAGATAAGGAAATGGGGCTTAGACTGTAAACTTTAGAGAGGCTAATAACTTACTCAGGGCCACATAATTGGAGGAACCAGGATTTGGAACCAGGAAGGTTGGCTCTAGAGCCTGTGGTCTTTCTTATTATATTTGAGGGGCAAATGGAAAATGTCTAAGTGAGAGATCAGTGTACTTGTAATGGAGTAGTATCAGAACAGGAAAAGACTGAAGAAACTGGAGAGGGGGTGAGATTCATTCGTTCAACAGCTGTGTATTGAGTATCTACTGCCTGCCGGGTAGTGCTAGACACAGGATCAAGGGAGAACAGCATAGACCGGGACCAGTCCTCACAGAGCTTAGTCTAGTATGAGTAGGAGCATGCACGGGTCAGGAAATGGTGGATCACAGCAGACAGGGGGAAGGTTAGTTCTCAGAGGAGGTACACTTATCTCTGACCCAGAAGAGGGCCCATGGTTAAATTGAGAAGTATAAGAAGCATTTGTTGGGGTAGATCTCAGGAGATAAGAGTGTAAGCATTTCTGAAATGTTTAGAATTCTGTCATTAGAGCAGTTCTTAAACTTTTTAGGTCACAGAACCACAGACCTGTTGAATGCATGAATGTCATCCCCTCTCCAGTTTCTTCACTCTTTCCTTTCCTGATACTACCCCATTACAAGTATTTAATGAAAACTATGGATTTTTTTCGTCCAGAAAAATGCACATTCACACAAGGAATTCGTGGGATCCTGAGGTACAGGTTATAGAATTGTCTTTGAGACAACAGGTTATGGGTATAACTCGATAGGGGAGAGGAAATCCCAGCACACTTCTCCCCAGACCTCATCAACTCTGAAAGATGGGCAGGGCAGATTCCCAGCCAAGAGTGCTCCTCTACTTCTCCCCACTACCAACACCCTCCTCCTCACTTACAGTATCTTCAGTCGCAGACATGGGTTCTGGAAACTGGTTGGCAAGAGCCGAGGCTTCAGAGCTGGATGCAGTGGCAGAGTCCATCCCGACTAAACTCTTGCTCCTACCTTCTGAGGGGCTTTGATCTTCCCCAGCAGCGCCCTTATTCTGCTTGCAGGCTTTGCTTCCACTTTCATTTCAGCGAAATCCCTGCCCTTCCGTGCTCACACGCCCCTAGCTGGTTTCCCCACCCCTGGGAGGAGCCTTCCTGGCCTTCTGGTTGACTTCACCCAGCTATGAGGCCTCAGAAGCTCCCTACTAACTAAACGGAATTCTGGTCTCAATCAACCATGCATTCCCAGCTATCAATCAAGTGGAAGCCCATTTGTAGAATTTTGTCTGCTTCGTTAATGGCTGTTTCCCTGGAGCTCAGAGTGATGCCAGACACATGCACTGATAAAACAGACAAATGCAAGGACAGATTAAGCCCCTCCAAGCTCACAAAGCTGTAATACTATTTGTTGAGAGCTGTGTTATGTACCCAATACTGGTTCTACTTCACACGAATTGAGCTCAATCTTCAAAACCCCACAAACCTGGTTCTATTTTCCCTATTTTACTGATGAGGTTCTAAACTTCCGAAGCACAGAAGTATACAAATATATTTACCCAATGTTATATGACTAGGAAGTGAAGCATGTATCCAAACCTGGACAGTATTTGAACTTGGGCCTTGAGTCAGTGGATAGAACTTGAATTTTTAGTCAAAGGAGGGCTTACATTCTGTTATATCTGTAACTGACTACTTAACAGGAGTCTCAATGGAGATGCCTAATACTTAAAGATGAGAAGCCAAGTGAAAAGTACCGATTTTTACACCAAGAGTAACTTACTGAACTTTCTCCACCATCCTGGGTGGGAAGTGTGCCAAGTGCAAGGCTTGGCAATCCTAGTTCCATCTACTTAGAACCAGCTCAGCTGGAGAGCCTATTTCATTAGTGAAACAGGGTCACAAGTATCCCAAGCTCCTTGAATCATACCCCTTCTTGCCAGTCTCAGCTAGCCAGGCCACTTGGGTACCTCTCCCTGGTACTACTGTTTCCCCGAAAATAAGACCTAGCCGGACATCAGCTCTAATACGTCTTTCGGAGCAAAAATTGTCTTACGTTAATTTTGCTCCAAAAGACACTTTCGAGGTGATTGTCCAGCTAGGTCTTATTTTCGGGGAAACACGTACGAGGAATGGCTCCTCTGGACCTCCATCCCTATCTAGTCCTCGTTGGAGAAGCACCAATGTCATCAGACAACTTGCTAGAAATTCTTACCAACTAAATCTAAGCCATCGGGTGGGGTGCTAGTACTCTGGTCTTACAATCACCAGTGCTAAGGTTCAGAACTTCAGGTTAGTGGTTCTTAATCCAAAGGGGCCAGTGCCCACTCAAGGGGGTCCTTTGGTTGTCGCAGTGAGGGGTGGCTCAGGTTCCCTAGTTGATAGCCCTTTTGGGAAGCTCAACAGATCACTTTACCTGTTGACGGCAGCCAGATCATTAACAGATCACCAGGCCAAGCACCATAGTTCAAGTCTCACAAAGGCACGTTTAGATTTTATTTCATATTTTTGCATTTCTCCACAACCCCTCACCCACCACTCTCTCATTTTATGACTGTTCTCCTTTCCCAAATTAATAATACACACAACAGGCAGACACAGGAATATTTTTTTGACTTTTAATGACTGAAGCAAAAAAGATCTAAAACCGCAGCTTCTGGAAGAACCATTTGTTCTTGCCGGTCTTATACCTAGACGGGAAAAAAAAAGACACCAATGAAAAGAGGAACAGAGACAAAATTCCCTTCACAGGAATTAGAACACCATACTGGAACATCCACCACCAAAGCCTACTTACCTCTCTTCAAACTTGACCTTGGCCTCCCGTCGGGCTTTGCGTTTCAGAGCAGGGTCTCTGAAGACATCTTTGTTGACAACAGTTTTGTCCAAGGGGATATCCACAGAGTACCTAGGGACAATGGTGGGGAGGTAGGATCAGCCCATCTGCTGCCAGGGCCTTCACAGAGCCACCTAAGTCCTCCTGGGATACTGGGGTACCCAGGACTGACTCCATAGGTGCCTTCATCAAAAGCTGTCCCAAAGTCAAAGATTCTTTGAAAGTCTACAATGTTAACACTCATTTATATAGATTCAAGCCATTGAAAAACTTCATACTTCTCAATTTCCTGACTACTCATTTTCTAGCTAAGAACCATCACTTTATCAGATCTTTACTTTGATCATGGTGGGTGGGTGGCTAGCTTTCTATATGGAGTCATTGGATTTAATACTGTTCAAGTTCTGCCTATGCAGGGCCAGAGTCTCATTATGACAATGCAAAAGCTGGGTGGCTAGTTGCCCCAATTTCACCGCTTTCCAGCACTCGAGAAACAGCTTTGCTCTTTTAGGTCAGCAAACTAAAAGTGAACGTGAAGTCCCAGCAGTGAACTTTAAGGCACACGCTACTGGATTCCAGCAATTATTGTTCAGCACTCCTTCAAATCTCCTATTCCTTTATAAGCTTCATACTGAAATAGTGTATGTGCAGTGCAATATACTGAAAGGCCAGGAGCCAAAGGGTCTGGCAATTCAGTGGAACTGAGGGAGACTTGTTTTCACTTATTTACCATTTTTGAAAGCCTTTAACTATCCTGGAGTAGAACAGTGGAAGAGGGCAGGCCAATTCCTATGCCTCTGTTTACTGTGGATGGAAACAAACTTTTACTCAACAAAGAATTTTCAGGTGAGAGATACAGATAAAGACAAGCTTGTAAGAGATTGTTCAATCCTGCTTGGCCAAGTTAGGGCAATCACCACAGAAAAACACAAGAACGTGGCTGCAAGATGGATGAAAGGCAAGACTGGAAACACAACCACTTTGTAAGTGATGATTTGAAAGCGATGTCTCTTCCCCACTCTGGAATGGGTGCCAGGTTGTCTCCTTATTCAGCAGGGTGGGGGGTGGGGGGGAAGAAAGAAAAAAGCCACTTTTAATCTCATGCTTGAAATGCTCACCTTGTGGGCATGAGGTGATTGTAGTTATAAACTTTCACGAAAGATTTGATCTTTGACCTCTTAGCAATTTTCTTCTTGCCCATGGCAGCTGTCACTTTTCGGGGATAGCGGTCAATTCCAGCCACCAGAGCATGGCTGTAGGGGCGGTCTGAAGTGCCATCATCAATGTTCTGAATGAGCAAGAATTACACTGGTTATCAACTGAGGGCCTGATCAGGCCCCGTGCTGGATACAGGCAAGGCATGTACAGAAATACTCCTAGGATACTCCCGCCCCTAGGTCTGAGACCCACCATTGTAGAGAAAAACCACACAAAGCAGACACTAAGTACTATGCTAGATGCCCCTAGGAGTAAGGGTATGGATGGTACGCATTCCCACCAGAAGTATCTGAAAGGTTCCTGGGAGTTAAGAGATTTAAAATTAACAGTTAACATTTATGAAGTGCTTGCTACGTGCCAGGCACCGATTCTTGGCACCTGACAACTCTTAACTTCTTCCACGATTGCACTGCTAGTAAGGGGTAGCGGCAGGATTCCAAAGCTGGCAGCCCAACTCCAGAAGCCAGTCTCAAGCAGGTGGAGGAAAGGGAACCAGGGGTACGCCAGTGTGCCCCAAATGGCCAACAGCAGTGCTGTGTGTGGCCAGAGCTTGGGGACATCTAGAGGCTAAGACGGAGATAGAAGGCCAATCGTGAAGGGCTCAAGTATGTTAAGTGACCGTTTTGAATAGAAACGATTTCTCCCCTTTTTACCGAATCCCAGCTGCACCACTTACTACCTGTACGACCTCGGGTGAATCACTCAACACATCTACACCTTAGCACTAAAAAGGAACGTCCCATGGCTACTTCACGGAATGGACACGAAAACACCTGTACGGCAGCAGGCAACGCGTCAGGCACCAAGCAAGCGTTGGACAACGTTGGCCAGGTGGAGGGCGCATTATGTGTTACGTTCCCAATTCAACTCTCGTTTGTTTTTATTTTCCATCTTCCTCTTCCGAAAACCCTCATGCATTCACCCCCACCCCCACCGGCAATGCTCAGTGGCTCACGTCCCAAAACCAGTTCTTTAATTCCAAGCTTGTCGGCATTCCGAAACCGGCCCGATTCCCTGGAAACAAGGGCGTAGAAGCTCGCGAGGCGACTACCTTCACGATGACCGCCTTGCGTCCGGAGTAGCGTCCGGCCAGGACCAGCACCACCTTCCCAGGTTTCATAAACTTGCCCATTTCTGCAGAGAGGAAGAAGGGGCCGCTCAGAAATCCGCGAGCCCAGGCTGAAGGCCCGGAACTTCAGACTACGCTCACTGCCGTCTCGGCCCCGTCCTGCGGGCCCTGCTCACAGGCCGTGATCCGCTACAAAGCCACCAGAGACCAAGGAACTGAAAGCGCCCAGCGCCGCCCCGCAACTCGAACCCCAGGCTGCGGATGGCGGTGGATTGGAAGACCCTCCCCGAGGCTCTACTCACCGACAGCAGCCACTGGGGCCTACAGCAGAAAGGAAAGAACCGCTCTTCCTCTAACCTTTCACCCCAGAGGGAGGTGACATCACTTCCGGCCCCGCCCTTCAAGCTAGCCCCCGTCTCTTGCGTGACGTTTAGACTCTGGGTTGAGGGCGGAAGGAGCTCTTGTGGGGAAAGCAGAGCCTGGTGGTTTGTTTATACAAATCAAACTTTATTAGCATCTCCGGTGGTAGACAAGAGCCAAGGAGTCCCGTCTTTCGCGTGCGGATGGAATAGCGAGCAAGGCTGCCCCCTTGGTTGTAGTTCCTTTCTCTGACGCTAGGAGGGGGACACAATTTGAAATTTACTTTTTTTCCTCGGCAGAGTCAGGAAACAAAATAACACATTTTTTAGTGCACACCGTGTGAACTGTTCGGTGTAGGAGACGAAGATCAATCAAACAAAGGTACTTGCCCCCAACATTTAGAGTCTAGTTACAGACATTACAGACTAGAACAAGCAGTGAAGGTGGTGAAGGATGATCACGGTGGTAACAGCAGCTGCTTGCCCTGTGCTAAATTTAATCTATTTACGTGTATTATCTCACTTGATCCTTATAAAAACGCTAGGAGTTAGGTACTATTATCTCCATTCTACAGTTGAAGAAACTGTGGTTTAGAGATATTAAGTAATTTGCCCAAAGTCCACAGCTAGGAAGTGGTGGAGCTGGGAGAGATGCAAATAGTCCTTTTGACTCATATACTGTTTACCCAGTCACCATACTGAGCACCTACTCTGTGCTAGGCATGTGGGGTAAGTCGACAGCCTATTTAATTTTCTTTCCATTTAGACACGAGGAAATTGAGTTTCAGTGACAGTTACCTCTGTCGGAGGTTGAGCCCAATGAGTAGCATAGATGGGATTCATATCTAGGTTTGAACTCAGGTCTAGTTGGCTCTAAACTGAATTATTTCCCATCACTCAGTGGAAGAGTGTTTTGTAGATGGTTCTAATTTCGGTATCTTCCGAGTTCAAGAGAAAGAGAAAGCATCTTACAGTTTTTACTCACCTGAACACTGAAAAATCTGTAGGATTGGTCTTGGGCAAGATGTGGGACCAATCAGCGGTTCATCAATTCTCCTCTTGAGGGTCTCCAGGGACCAATTTTTCCTTGCAGCCCTCAGGACCCCCTTCCAATGGTTTATCATCCTAATTATGTACTTATGTTTCTACTTTCAGTTAAAATATTTTCTGCTTTAACTTGGAATATGACATTTTAGAGTTAGAAGGGGCCTCACAGATCTACTCTGGTCTCTCAAAGAGGACAATTCTAGAGCAGCAAAGTCTGAGTTGGTGACGCAAGGTCTCCCCATTCCCATCCCAGTGCTCTTCCCACTATAACACACTACCCTCTGTGATTTCCACCTCCGTGATCTCCCAGCCTCCTTATCTGCTTTTGTCTCTTTTGCTGTTGCTTCCTTGGAAAATAGAAACCAAACCCAGAAATCTAATAATTGCCTTGGACTCTTCTCACAAACTAATTCTCCAAATCAAATTAGTAACTAAATCCTGTGAATTTTGCCTTGTTTTTCAAGTTTTCTTTTCTATTCTTTTCCCTAACTGATCCAGCCTGTTTTTTTTTCTTCTCCAGTCCCTCCTCAAACTTTTGTGTGCATCAGAATTGCTTGGAATGCGTATTAAAGATGCATCTCCAACCTAACAGATTCCAATTCAGGTCTGGAGTGGAGCCGTGTGATCCATAGATCTTACTTTTGAGAAACTTCTCTAAACACAAGTCCACCACCACTTATCTGCTTGAAATATTTTGTTGGCTCTCTGTACCAAAGTTTGAACTCTCACTCCTTTCCTTTCTACCTTTCCTTCAGCGTAAGTTCCTGAGGTCTCCATATCCTTCCTGTACCCTTAGGTTCCATCCAACTCAACTACTGAGATCCAACCTCTTCTGGGCCCTGGCATCTTGACTCATCCTGTTCCATGTGTCTATTCCTCTCCTCCACTGTAGCCAGGCAAAAATCCTATCCATATTTCAAGGCCACTCCAGAATTCTCCCAGACAGAATTAATCTCTTCCTTCTCTGTGTCCCCCAAGCAATTCAATCCATACTTACCTTTATTATAGGACTATCTTAGTGGGTTTGGACCAGTGGTTCCAAAGTGTGGCTCCCAGACCAGCAGCAAAAGTTGGGAACCTGTTAGAAATGCAAATTCTTAGGCTCTGTCCCAGAGCTCCCAAATAAAATATTCTGGGAATGGGACCCAGCAATTTAACAAGCTATCCAAATCTCCATTTGGCTTGGTATCTCCTTAGTTAGGTTGTGTGTTCCCTGAGGGCAGCAAGTATGTTTTAATAATCTCTTTCCTCAGCATCTAGCCTGGCCCAGGCAGTTGGTAGGCACTCAATAATGAATGAATGCAGAGCACCTTACAAATCTTCAATACTTTGCAGATCATACTTTTGCAACAGACCCTGTACTTTCTTTGGATACATATCCATGGGTCTTTTTCCTTCGATTCTTGCATATCCTTAGACCTGGGGTAACTGTTCCTCTTCTCCTCTCTTGTCCTGTCTTTCTCACCCCAAGCCAAGGGCAGAGCTCTGTCCTTAGTTAAAACGCAGATGACATCGGTGACGAGCAGACCTGATTGCTGGGATGCTGGCGGGATTCTGTCCACACATCTTCATTTCATGAAGAACTTGAGAGAGCAGGCTATCTGCCCACTTCCCTGAAGCCTAGTCCTTTGGCAGCTGAAATTTGGCCAGGTATATGGCAAATACCTTCTCTTCTCTAGAGTGATTGTAGAGTGAGGAGGTGGACAAAGGAGAGAGAGGAACAAAAGATCTAGAAGCAGCATGACACAATGAATATAAAGACCATAGAATGTGGATTCAGGCAACTCGAGGGCAAATCCCAGCTCTTCCATCATGTAAACCTGGACAAAATATTTAAACTTTCTGCAGTTTAGTTTACTCAGCTATAAAAGGGGAATAAATTGTCCTGCCTTACAAGTAGTGAGATTTAAATGAGGAAGACACAAACAAAAATGCTTCTCATGACGCTAGCACAAAGCCTTAATACAAACTAGTTTTTGAGGATTAGAAAAGTACTGGGGTGTGGGGATGAGACTGGAGGCCTCAGTGAGATGGGATGATAACGGCAAGGGCAATTTTCAGTGAATTTATTCAGGGGGCAAAAAACCACCACCAAAGCTGAGTTGATCTAGGGCAGAGGGCAGAGAAAAGGCAGAAAGGCTAGGAGCCAGACACGGCTCAAAGAAATGATCTCGATCAGATGGGTTGATAATGTCCAGACTTACAAAACAAAGCCAAGGATCCCTAAGGTCTTTGTAGGGACGCCACACAAAACACTAGCATTTTATTAGCAACCACAGATGTGTCATTTTTTCACATTTTACATTTATTCTGTTTCACACAGGAGAACTAATTCTAATGAATTATCAACAGAACATCTTAAATAACGTGGCTGAAAAAAAATTAAGTTAAAATGCACTATACTAGTGCAGACACAAAGTGCACCTGGCAATTGAATCCATGAAACAATGCTGAATCAGTAGTGTTGGGAGCCCACTTGGTTTTTCAGAAAGTGATATGTTTTGCCCATCTTTGGTCAGTCCTGGATCAGTATGCAGGCTGAATAACAAATGTGAACTAAATAGGCTAAAATAGTGAAAACAAAATAGGACCACACGAGTCAGTTTTACGATGCCGTGCTCAATCCCTTGTCTGTCAACACTGACCTGCTATAGTTCCCAGCCCCGCTGTAGTCCTTATTGCATGATCAGACCTCCTCCATCATCCAGCCTCCAGGACAAGTGGAGTCACAGCCCTGGAAGGAGTTGCTGCTGGTCACTCAGGTGTTCTCCTATCCACACGTGACTCAGATGGCAAGGGTTCTCTCGAGAAGTACATCTAACACCCCTACTTCTGAGAAGACTGTCAGCGTGTTGTTGGGAGGTGCACAGAAGAAAGGTTACTTGCCAGAGGACGTGCTACCAGACAGTGGTTGTTATTCCTTATAAACCACCAGCTCCAAAACCCAAAGACCACCGCCTGTACCATGAGATCACCTTGTCAGGAACAGATTTCACTTCTTACCTCTACATGAAAAAGGGCTCCTATTAAAATCACCTTGTGGTTAACTCCCTTAAAAATGCTGTTCTCCAAATATTCCTGTTCCTAGTTACAAAGGCAGTTATGGAATACACACAGCCTCTCCTGAACCTGGCTCCCAGCTTGACTAACAGGAACCTCAAGTGGCATATTTTCTAGGACCGACAATGCACAGTCATAAAGAAAATGGTTAGAGCAACCGGGTTTTCTAAAAATCAGATGTGGCATGAGGAGTTGGTACATTAACTGTGTGCCATAATTGCTTTCTTTTACACAGGCTCAAATGTATGTGCCACGTATACACTGTGGTTACACACCAGGGCAGAACCTTTGAACAGGAAGGTCTCCAGAATTTCTTTCTGAGATGCCAAGTTGGCAGGGAAAACAGATTTTGCAGTCATTTGGCTGGGGAAAAATGTCTTTCCCCCTTCCTCCTGCTCCTTTCTCCTAACCACCTATCCTTACTGAGCAAGGTGCTGGGGGAGGGCTGGGCATTCTCATCAAAAGGCATCTTTGATGTTCTTGAGCTGGCGCACAGCCAGGTCGACAGGAAGGCTAAACTTGAGGTTGCTGAGGCGACTGAGCAGGTTGAGGGCGCTCTCAAAGCCGGTGAGTGCCATGTAGCTCCAGGGCTGGTAGTGGGGCTCAATGAGCGACCCGGACTTGCAGATGAGGTTCACCCAGGACACGAGACGCTGCTCATTCAGCGCCATGCATACCAAGGCCTTCAACTCGGAGTCTGCACTGCGCTTAAAAGGGTCGTGCTCTGTCAGCACCATGTGGATGGCTGTCAGTAGGCTCTGCTTGGGGGTCACAACGGTGCCTCCCGTAACAGGCAGGGCGAAGGACTGGGAGAGCTTCCGGGCTGGGGATTCCACATAAGCGCGGCCGTTCTTAGCATGGTAGTACTTTACAAAGAGCTCCCAGGGGTGCATGGCTTCTGGGGTCGAAGAGAAGACTGGTAGCAAACAAGCAATGGGGGCCATCATAAGGCTCATCCCTGGTGAGGGGGAGTACAGTCCATGGGCCAGCAGGTCCCTCACGGCCACCGTCAGCTCCTTCCGCACAGCCGTCGTCAGCTCGTCCCTGCCTCCCAGAGAGAGGTCCTGGAGGTTGGCAGAAGTAATGACGTGGTCATGTGGCTGGTGCCTTAAGGCTAGCTGCTTCACTCTGTCAACTGACACCTCGAGCCTCTTCAGCAAAGGGGAGTAGTCCCTGTCAGCCTGACTCCTTGGCCAGAGGGTTTGGGGGATCTGGCCAGTGGCACACCCAAACTGGCTAACAGCAAAGATCTGGAACACTGCCAGAGCTCGCCGCATCACGTGAAGCCCCGTCTCCCGCACTCTCTTCACATCTTCTGCCTTTGCTGTTTAGAAAACACAATGACTCATCACTTAGGGCCATAATGGCACAGAGATACATTCAACAAGTCACAAGCTGAGATCAAGTCTTGCCTCTGAGTTACGTATGCGTCCCAACGAGAACAAGAGCCACCCAAGATGTCACTGGACTTACGTTTTTTGGTTAAGGATGTCGCTGGACTTCCTTTTTTTGGGGGGGATTAATAGCAGCTGTATTGAGATATAATTCATGTACCATACAATTTACTCACTTAAAGTGTAAAAATTCAGTGGTTTTTAGTATATTCACAGAGTTGTGTAACCATCGTCCACCCTAAGAAAACCCTGTATCATTAGCATTTCCCATTCCCCATTTCTCCCCAACTCCCCAAGCCCTCGGCAACCACTAATTGACTTTGTCTCTGTCATTTGCCTAATCTGGAAGCTGTACTTACGTTTGCTGTTTCCTGGAGGCAGTCTGCTGCTGCTGGTTCTGGCGGAGCCATTTCCTGTCTTCCCACTGGCCTTGCACTCACAGTGTTCACTATCTGCCTGCAAGGGGCTCCCCACTTCATCTGTAATCACGTTATAAAGAAGAGGTAACTTACTTAGCACTTTTATGGCAGATTTTTAAAGGAAAAATAATATTTACTAGTGCCTGCCACATGACAAGACTTTTACAAATACATCTTATTTGTGTAGAATAGTGACTGGCATATAGTAGCTGGCTCAATTAATATTTGCTGAGTGAAGGAAGCATGAATCATTTTATGGGTACGGAGAGTGGGACTAAAGAGGTAAGGAACCTGCCCAAGGACATGAAGCCAGTAAGTGGCAGAGTTGGGATTTTAACTATCTGGTTCTAAAATCCATGTTCTTTCTACTCTACCAAGCTGACCCCCTTACTGAGTGATCAAACATCTTAAACAGCACACATCAAGACTGGCACCTTTAGGTATTAGTACTCAGAATACGTATAATTATCAAGTCTGTCTACCCTCCCCTTCCCATCCCCTCCTCTGACCTTGGATGAAGTTGATGAACATCTCGAGGTCTCGGATCTGAGTTTTCAGCTGCTCAACCAACTGTTCTTTCACTCGGGCTGGGTTGACAATCTGAGCCACGGCTGCATCCACACGCTGCCGGAGCTCTTCAGTGGACAGAGAACTGATGTCCTCGTTCAGATTCATGTCCAGTTTCTTTATCAACTCATCTATGATCACCTATCAAAACCACAAGCAATGAGCACACCTTCTGGAATTTTCAGGGAGAGGAGGAGGAAGGAGGAGACTCTTTACTAGTATGCCTCCTACCCTTAAACAGAAATCAAAGACACAGAGAACTCCCAAATTCGTAAGCAAATGATGCAACTGCTGATCAAAGTGAGGACAGACCCTTTACTTCTCTGAGTGTAATAAGAACCCTTGGTTCCTCTCTGCCAGAAATGGCTCCTCTCACTGCAAATGTTCTACCAGGCCAGGCATCTTTCACTCGGAACAATAGTGTAAATCCAAAGTGGCTAATGATCCAAAGAGCCTCATACTTAGTTTCTGACAAGGCTTCGAAGAAAATACTGATTTTTCTTAGTTCTAGTCTTTCTTATCCCTTCTTGCCCTACTCTAGGAAACTAAAGAAAAATATTTACAAGACGTCAAGGTACATTACAGCCAAAATATCCTAGTGATAATATTAGGAACAAGAAAATCTAGATAACGTAACAACAGCCCAACCAGAAAACAGCCACATCACAGGGAGAAACAAACATATAGGGGAGGCTGTAACTGCATTTCTACCAGTAGATTTACCCATCTACCCAGGTGCTGCTTAAATAAATATGGCATGAAGGCCAGTCTGGATTCCTGGAATATTTGTCAACTGGTTGTGGGGAAAAAGCTAGTTTACACTGTATGGTGTACCCAAATAGAACTGTTTTAACGACCAAATGAAAGAAAGTATTTTTGTCATTATATTACTACTATTATTATTAATAATAACCACCCACAAAAAAGAGCTCAATTATCATTTTATAAACCTTTGGAACTTGTGTTTCCGTGTGTGAATAAAGACTGGTCCCATGTAATAGTAAAATTTCCCTTTGATTTGGGCCAGTGAAAGGATTCTCAGTAAGGCCAAGGGGATACAAACTAGGAAAGAATGTCCTGTAAATGCTGGAAGAGACATGGCAACCTCAGGTAATGGTGGAGGTGCCTCTGGTACTCACCCGCTGTCTTTCCAAGACCAGGGATTGCGGCAGAGAGTCGTAATTGCCCTCTTGATAGGCAAACGTTTCCAGGTCATCTAGCTGCGTTTTGAGCTGCAGTATCAGCTCCTTTTGCTTCTCCCTTTGGGTTTCCAGACGTTCACGTTTCTCCTGCTCACTCTAAGATGAGAAAATACTTAGGTTTATTTCACAGGAAAAGGAAATTCAGGGCACATTAAGAATCCTCTCAAGCCAATAATGACTAGTAAAATATAAAATGTTTCCAAATAATCCAGATGAAATACAGAATTTTAAAGGTAGGTTCAAAAACAAGAATAATCATTTCATCTAGAGCAATTTATTAAATGTGTGTTTTAATTAAGAAAGCATTTGTCCCTCATTGGAAATAGGATATTAATACAATGGGGCCTTTTGTTAAGACTGCTTTTTTTTCCTTCTTTCAAAGGTCTAGTTAGGATTGAGACCATTTATTTTAGCCAAGACAGTCTCCCAGGAATTAAACATGCCATCCCCCATAGCCAATTACCACAGAACAACTCCTGAATATTTTCTGCAGCCAAATTTTGCAAGAGAATCTGGAGGGAAGGGTGTAGAGAAAGGCTTTATAAATTATAACCACTTTTTGAAAGTTCAGAGCCTCTCCAATGTAACTATAGACTGCAAAATCAAATAAGAATAAACGCAGATGCTGGGAGCAGCGAAAAAAAATCTAAAAGCCAAGTAACGGGGGTGGGTAGGTAATAAAATGTCTGGTAACTTTCCCTGAGCAGTGACTCCTTTTCCCACTGTTGGCCACCAGATAGTTTCTGCGTTTAAATTATTAAAATCCCTTTAAGGTGGCAAAGTCTTGCCAATATATATTCAAGCACTGGTCCTTCCCTACCTTTTGAGTATCAAAAACAAAACAAAGGAAACGCAGCAAGTCATGCGAGTGTAAGGCTGCATTTGAAAGTAGAAATCTATAGGACATTAAATTTAACCTTAAAATGGTACTTACCAACCCCTCCACAAGTAAGGTACGAGAGAGAACAAATGAAAAACAACACATTAACTTTTTGTTCAAGCTATGTAAAAAGCAACACTCTCGCTTTAGCTTTATTCAACATGAAAGCAAGCCTTTTCTCAGGATACTCCCTCTCCAATTCTTTCTGAGTGTTGTGGTTTTTTTCTTAGGACACTGTCCCTCTCCCCTTCTTAGGGCAGGCCTAGCTATCTTTTAAGTTTCCTTGATTTCCCCAGGCAGAACTGATCGTTTCCTCTTGTGTATTTTGTACACACTTCTACTCTAGCTCATGTCCCATTATAATCATTTGTTTAGAATTCTGTCTCCCCCAGTCTGTGAACTCCTCAGAGGTAAGGGCCTCGACTTTGTACCCTCAAGGCTAGAACAATGCTAGAACAGGGTAAGCTCTCAACACACATCTGTTGTACTGAACTGAATCAGGTACAGAATGACACATTTCAAATACAATCGTCCCCCCTTATCTGTGGTTTCACTTTCTGTGGTTTCAGTTACCTGTGGTCAATCAAGGTCTGAAAATATTAGATAGAAAATTCTACAAATAAACAATTCACAAGTTTTAAACTGTGTGGCATTGTGAGTGCTATGTGATGAATTCCTGAGCCTGACCCTTCTCTAGGGCATCCAGGTATGCACACTGTATCTACTACCCGCCCATTAGTCACTTAGTGGCCATTTTGGTTATCAGGTTGACTGTTGCAGTATCGCAGAGCTTGTGTCCAGGTAATCCTTATTCTACTCACTAATGGCCCAAAGCAATTTCCATAACTTTGGCCCGAAGCAATTTCTAGAACGTTTATTACAATATATTGTTATAATTGTTATTTTAAAATAATTTAAAAATAATTTTATAATTTTATCATTGTTATTAATCTCTTATTATGTCTAATTTATATATTAAACTTTATCATAGGTGTGTAACTATAGGAAAAAACATGGTATGTATGTTTGGTATTATCCAAGGTATCAGGTGTCTACCGGGGGTCTTGGATTGTGTCCCCCTCAGATAAGGGGGTACTACTGTAATGAACTCTGACTGAAGGAAGTTGTCTAACCAGCCTAAGAAGCAAGAACTGGGTAAACTTTCTTTACATTCTCATTGTATCCCAATTTTATGAAGCCAAGAAGAAAGAAACCAGTTATAAATCCTGATTTCGTTTTCATGAGAATGTCTGAACTCTGGTAGTTCCAGTAGTCTGTTTATTGGAACGTGAGCAAATAGGTTTAATAGGATAGAAGAGTTCCAGGGCAAAGAAGGAAATAACAGCTATAAGTTCCAGTATGAAATGAGATAAAATACTGTTTTTAAAAAATTTGGACCAGGTAAGAAGTAAATAATATGGTTCACACATGTTCCTCACTTTGGCACTACCTGTTCGTGTGTCAATATACGCACACAAAATTACAGCTGTTTATTAGGTGTGTGTGTGTTTTCACTTTTATTTATTTTAAGTGTTTTCCCAGGACCCATCAGCTCCACGTCAAGTAGTTGTTTCAATCTAGTTGTGGAGGGCATAGCTCACAGTGGCCTATGCGGGGATCGAACTGGCAACCCTCGTATTATAAGCACTGGGCTCTAACCAACTGAGCTAAAGGCTGCCCCCCCCTTAGGTGTTTTTGAGCACTCCTTTTTTTTTTTTTTTTTAAAGTTGTACTCTGTTTCCAAAAGTGAAAATTAATAACCAGAAGAGTACCACACCCACGAAGAACCTTTGGCGCTCCTTACCCCTGAACAGGGCCTGGCCACAGTAATTCTATCTTTTCTATTCCTTAAAAGTGGCAATTTGAGGTGGCAGCTCCTTGTTTGTGCACGCTGCTGTGCGCATGTGGAGAGGAGGGAGGAACAGTAACACAGGATTGTACTGGCAACATTTCAGATTAAAACAAACAATTCGGCATCTGTTACTTATAAATCTTCTCGGTGAAAACCAATTTAAGTGCGAAGAAAGCCACATGTGGGTGGTAACTTGAAGAATAAAAAGGTGGAGAAAAGACAGTGAGTCTCTTCAATACCTATGTACAACTGTGTCCTTCCAGAGATTCAAATACTGTAAGAAAACGTTCCCTTGGTATAGTACAGATTCTCATAACTTCGGGGGTAGGCTAACTGAATGAATCTTGTCAGTTACCAAAGACACCTCATTTAGAATACCTAGTTATTAAGCAGGACGGGGAAGGAATTTTAAAATACCAGTATTAGGAAATTCACATAATCAGGAGTTGTGTTTCTTGGTGGAGTCTTTCGGGTTTTCTATATAAAGAATCATGTCATCTGAAAAAAGTGACAATTTGACTTCTTCCTTCCCAATCTGGATGCCTTATGCCTTTTATTTCTTTCTCTAGCCTGACTGCTCTGGCTAAGACCTCAGATACTATGTTTAATTATACTGGTGAGAGATGGCATCTTTGTCTTGTTCTTGGTCTTAGAAGAACAGCTTTCAGTTTTCCACCATTAACTATGATACTAGCTGCGGGTTTAATTGATATGGCCATTATTATGTGGAGGTACTTCCCTTCTATACCCATTTTACTACGTGTTTCATTCATAAATGGATGTTTTGTATCTTGTCAAATACTAGACGTTGTGTTTCTTTTCATTACTAAGACACTGCTGGTCACCAAAGCTCTCACTCTGACAAGAGAGTCTAAAGATGATTCTCTAGATTCCAGGAAAGCACAGACAGAGAGTAGATCTGAATTTCCATGAATTCCAATTCACTTGCCCTTCATTAACCAATTTTCCCAATTCACAGGGTGGGTGCACTCTATCAGCAAATGTGTCAGGACTTAGGTACTTCATGAGGTGATGGCAAGGTGAGCCCGACCAGCATTGCTTTGGTTGCTCGCTCTGTTGCCCTCTGAATACTCACTGCTCCTCTGCCCTTCACCTATAATACCTTCGTGGACACTGCTCACCATCAGGTTCCCAGGCCTCTCTGTCCTCCTGCCCTTCAGCGGGCACCATGCACCTGTCTGTCTTCCTGTTTCCGACGCACGTACTCACCTAGACCGGCCGGGTTCTCCCCACCGCTACCTTCATGCTCCTCAGCATCTGTACTCACCCAACCTGCCCATTCCCATATCTTCCGGGCCGGGCCCCAGCTGCTCACCTGGTCCTCGCCCCGTAACCGTGGCCGGTCCCCCGGCAGCCCGTCGCCCTCGTCGCTGGCGGAGTCCTCGAGCTCCCCGTAACCCAGGACATGAGGGCAGCCACGGAAGGCGAAGTCCTCGAGCTCGCGCAGGAGGCGCTGCTGCTCCGCGGGAGCCCCGCGCACCACCTGGCGCAAGCGGAACTGCACCTGAGCGAAGTGCGAGGAAAGCGCGAGCAGCGCCGAGTCCAGCCGTCGCCGCTCTGCCCGCAGCCGCCGTAGTGTCCGGCCAGGCGAGTCAGGCGGGGACCCCGGGGCCGCTCCGGGGTCCTCGGCCGCCGCCTCTTCCGAGAACGCAGTCGCCCCAGGCCCGGCCTCCGCTACCGCTCCCACCGGGGCCCAGCGCACCGCCTCGCACGGTGGCAGCGACTCCTCCTCTTCCTCCTCTGCGTCCTTCTCCTTTGCTCCAACGGCCGCCACCACCGTTACCGGCTCCGCAGCCGCTTCGACAGCCGCCATCTTCCCGGAAACACGGCCACACGTCAGCCGCGCCCCCCTGATGCCATGGCAACGGCGCGCTGGCTGGGAGACCGGAGGAGCCGGGTGGGCAGGGCTCAGACGTCACCGAATTTAGACGTCACCCAGGGCGGCCTTCCCTGGGGATTTATTCGGGCCAATAATATTTTATTGAGCGCCTATTGTGAATCAGGCACTGAGTGTACTAAGCGTTGGAGAGACAGGTGAGTGAAGTCGGGGACAGGTCATTCATTCTGTGTGTATCGAGTGTAGTGTGTACTCGTAGTCCTTGCCCTGGTCCCAGCCGGTGGGTCTCTTCCTAATGTGCACAGCTCTCGAGACCTGGAGATGTGAACGGCTGCAGGGATTATGCTCTTCCACAGTCTCTCCGAGTGCAGCTCCTTCGGTTGTAGGGCCGTATTTCTCCTGCTTCTAAACCCTTAGACCATATAAGGAGAGGCAGCTGCTGGGGGCGTCCCCAGGATCTAAAGATAGCAGCCCCAGCCTCGGACTCCAAACGCCACCGGGCAGCGGGAGCCGCCATGGCACAGTGAGTGTTTTCTGCCGCCCTTTTCCCTGGAGATTACTTGCCCCACATTTTCTGGGCGCTCCAAGTTCTGCCAGGTCTCATGGGAACCCTAGACCCCAGATCTTATAACTCCGTACCTCTCTACTCTGACATTTTGTTCTCCCCAGGTTTACCCTCACCACACACACCCACGCCAGTGACTCCCCTTCAGCCCCTTCTGTCGCATTTAGCTCCACTTTGGGCTGTAGCATAAAACATCCCTTTATTTTCCCCTCTTCCCATCTTTCTCAAATGCCCTCAGTCTTCCCTCTCCCACCCCTATGAAGCCCCACCTCAACTCCTCTTCAGGCAGCATGCCCGGACCCTGTGGTACGACAGGCCCAAGTATGTGTTCATGGAGTTTTGTGTTGAGGACAGCACGGACGTCCATGTGCTCATAGAAGACCACCGCATTGTGTTCAGGTAATGGCCCTGGCTTCCTGGGAACCTTTCCCTTCTAATGCCCCCACATTCAGCCTCTTGCATCTCAGCTGCATTGTTTCCTCAGCTGCAAGAATGCCGATGGAGTAGAGTTGTACAATGAAATTGAGTTCTATGCCAAGGTGAACTCCAAGGTAAGGGTTCGGGGGGTGGGGGTGGGGGACAGTAAGGTCTGGATGGGAAGGCTGTCTGGGAAATGGGAGATTCATTCTAAACCTTAGCCCCTAAGAATGAGGTTCTCTCTATCTGGCAGGATTCTCAGGATAAGCGCTCTGGCCGCTCTATTACTTGCTTTGTGAGGAAATGGAAGGAAAAGGTAGCCTGGCCCCGGCTCACCAAGGAGGATATCAAGGTAGGGAGTGGGCTGTTCTTTCTCCTGTGCTCTCTATCCATGTACCCAGGTACCCAAGTTAGGTCTGGGAATCACTCTTGCCTCCTTCCCCACCAACATTCAATCACTCACTAGGTCCTGCCTATTTGACCTCCATTTAAGTATTGAATCCATTACTTCCTCTCTTCCTAATTCAGGCCTCATCCATCACTGGGTGAGGTTTGTTGCATATTGTCAGCCCCAACCACCGATCTATCTAGTGCATTCTTCCCAGCATGGTCTGTCTAAAACACATATCTGACTCTGTCACTCCCTCACTTAAGACCCTCCAGTGACTTCTCTTCTCTTGAAGGTTGAATTGGCTGCCTGCTGGTTGGATCTCCCTCTCAAATTTGTTTCAGCAGTCTTCACAGTTTTAAAAATTATTTTGATTGGTTACATTTAGAATTTTTGATTAGTTGCTGATGTATAAAAATGTGGAGATTTCACCTAAAAATTCACATTATCAGCTTCTCTCAGAAAATGAAGACTGTCTACAGTGGTCTAAATTCCCAAATGCCGACAGTTGGAGCTTTAAATGGGGCACGTGGTGCACCTCACTTTACTCTTATTATCTCCCTGTCTTTGTCAGGCATTTGAGCTTGTACCGTTCACCCTTTAGGTTGAAGTCCAAGCATCACAGCATAACGTATAAGTGTATGACATTCCTCCCTCTGCAGCCTTATATCCCATTACTCTCTGCTTCAGACTTCACATTCCAGCCACAGGAAACTGCTTGCAGCCCTTTTGCACACATAAGGTTATTTTTCAACTCTGTATCTTTGTTCAAGCTGTGCCTTCTTCCTGGAAAACTTCCATCACCATTACCTTCTCCAACCTAACCCCTGCTCATCCTTCAAGGCCCTGCTACTCCAAGAAGCCTGAGTTCCCAAAATACCCTTGTTCCCTATATAACCTACCACCACCCTTTCCACACTGTAGTATAATGATTTATTTACATTTCCCTTCCCCACTTGCTTCTTGATGGCTATATACTGAAGATTTTTATAACCCCAGTGCTAAGCTCAGAGTCAGGCCCACAGTATGTGTTCAATAAATATCTATCTAATGAATGAGTGAATAAGTTCTTTCCCTGTGTAAGTGTGGGAACTTGGACCTCGGGCCTTAAAGGTTTGTCTCGGACTCCTTGTCTTGCTTTGTTGACTCTGCGATGCTTTATGACACAGTTGTATTTCCAGATGTATCTCTCTAATTGGTCTGTCCTTGGAGGGCAGAATTTCTATGCTTTCCTATCTCCTACAATGCCTGGCATTGTGCTTGGCACTTAGCAGGTTCCTGGTACATCTTTGTGGATAATGATGACGACATGGCAGCATAGAGGGGGGTTAGTTAAAGGGATGCTGTTGGGAAAACTGTACCCCTATTGACCTTCTTTTCCCCGACCATGCTCCTGTGCATAGGAGGTGTGACAATTAAGTTCGTGAACTTGTTGCAACGATGTTGCTCACCTTTTTTGATATCAGAGGGATTATTCATTATGAATTTGTACCACCTGGGCAAACAGTTAACCAAGTTTACTATTTGGAAGTGCTACAAAGGCTGTGTGAAAAAGTTAGACGACCTGAACTTTTTGCCAACAGTTTATGGGCTCTTGCATCACGGCAATGCACTAGCTCACACAGCATTGTCTGTAAACAAATAACTGCATTGGAGCACCCTCCCTACTCACCTGATCTGGCCCCCAATGACTTCTTTCTTTACCCGAAGATAAAGGAAATATTGAAAGGAAGACATTTTGATGACACTCAGGACATCAAGGGTAATACGACGATAGCTTTGATGGCCATTCCAGAAAGAGTTCCAAAATTGCTTTGAAGGGTGGACTAGGCACTGGTGTCAGTGCATAGCTTCCCAAGGGGAGTACTTTGAAGGTGACCGTAAGTGATAACTCAGCAGTGAGGTATGCAGCACTTTTTCTAGGATCGGGTGGTGAACTTACTTGTCAGTCCTTGTACACCCACACTCTCCCATGCCCTCTGCTACCCTCCTAGCCTGTGACACTGCATGCTTCCTCTTGCAGCCAGTGTGGTTGTCTGTGGACTTTGATAACTGGAGAGACTGGGAAGGGGATGAAGAGGTGGAGCTGGCTCAGGTGGAACATTATGCGGAGGTAATGCCATTTCCTGCCCATCTTGATCGTTCTGTCGCTGCACAACATTTGGAGGATTGTCATCAGGGCGAGGCAGATGTGTATGAGATCCCCAGGCAGGCTGCTCCTTGGTGCTGATATTCTTCATGTATTTTGTGCAATGTTTATTCAGTAGGAATGGGAGAAATGGATATTCTATTAGTGAAATTGTATACGTAGCTTCACTATTCACAGAGTAGAGCGTGTGTCCTGAAAAAGTTTGGCAAAACCTTTTCCTACTTTTCCGTAATGTTTGTTCTCTCTTCTAGTTTCTCTCTGTGTGTTTTCTTGAGCCAGACCAACTTCACGGGAAGCTCAAACTAAGCAGTATAAAATTTCACATTAAAAAATTACTAGTTCCCAATAAATTGCACCCTGCCACATGTTATTTGGTTTCAGAACTTCAGCTATTGTTTATTCAAGTTGCAAAAACATTAGCGGATCCCAAGCTGGATTAGTAAGGAGAGTGCTCTCTGTGTGTTTCAATTTCCTTTTAAAAAGGGAATCAATTTCCTTTTTTTCCAATTCATTCCAGTGATGTGTTAGGGGCTTTAAAGAGAGGGCAGTTGTCTGGCGGGGCCCGTTCTGTGGTCCATCAGTATGCAGGGTGCTCTTCCCTCACCCCTCTTCTCTCTTGGGACAACTTTTCTCTTCCCACAGCTTTTGAAGAAGGTCAGCACCAAGAGACCTCCCCCCGCCATGGATGACCTGGATGTAAGTAAAGCCTGCCCCTCAACCCTTCAATTTCCTTTTAGCTCTAAAGATACTAGAGAAACTAATAGAATATTGTATGTCAGCTATATTTCAATAAAAATCTTTTTTAAAAATAATAAAAAAATAAATTAAAAATAAGATTATAGAAAGCGCCAGTCCCTAACACACCGTAGTTTTCAGTGCATGAAAGCCAAATTTGAATTTGACACGGGAGGTCAAATGTTCTTCTCCAGGCTTTGGAAAATCCCAGCAAGACCTCCTCACTTCCATCTCCCCCTCTGCTTCTCCATCCTGGAGCAGCCCTGGTCTTGGGACTAGCTCTACAGCTGTAAGGAGCAGGAACATTAATTGAAATTCTGGGGAGCATTTGAGATATTGTTTCCTGGCAATGGTCATTTAAACTCTTTTAAATGGCTCAAATAAACTCTTATAAAAATTAAAAGAAAAAAAAGAAATTCTGAAACTAAATGATGCACAACATAGCGCTGTTTATTGAGTACAGTGATTTATTTTATTTTCCAAAGTTTAAGTCCTTCCATATTAGCCTCCCAAAAAGTTGTGTGACTCAGAACATCACAAAAGAAAACTTGGAGAGCAGGAGGGAGTGAGCAGCATTTGTGAACACAAATGTTCATTTTTTGCAGACTCTACAGGTGCTTTTGTCTTTTTTTCCCTAGGATGATTCTGACAGTGCAGATGCAACAAGTAATTAACTTATGGGACAGCAGAGCTGGGGAGGAAACTGGCTCTCTTCCAGTCATTCTGACAAGCTAGGGCCTGGGCCTTCGTCTGCTCTTTGGCTGTGCACCAGAGCCCTCTGGGACGTCTGAACTTTCCTAGAAGCTCTTAATGAGAGCTTTATGCTTTATTTCTCATTCATGCTTTATTTCTTCTTCCTAGGCACTTGACTGTGGCTGCCACATCAGATGGCAGGATAGGAGAGGGGTAGACTGGGGCAGTAGGGCCTCTGACTTCCTACCAATTGGCTGTCATCTCCATGTTGGGGCTACTCATAAGGGCTCCCTTGAGTATTTCAGCATATGTGTGTATGTGGGAGAGCAAAAGCCCAAGAAGCAGCGTATAGATTCTAATAAATTTCTAGGAACTGGTCTGTCTCTTTCCTTCTTGTACTTCTTCCTCCTGGAGGTAATCTCTTCTTCCTCTCTAGTTGCTCTTAAGGGGAGGAGTGGGTATCAGAGATCCTGGCCCTCATTGTTGGGTCTGGAAGACGATGTTGGGAGCAGGCTTATGACCAAGCTGGGGGACTTTCCATGCACAGATCTATGCTCTGATTTCTCAGAGCAGAAACCAACCTTGCGCTATATGGCTAATACGGCTAACCCTAGAAGCCCACCTCAGCTTCCTGTACACTCCAGAAATCTCTTTATGCTTTTAAAGCTAATTTGTTACATTAATTAATGCCTATGTCTGTTTAGTCCTCCTTTCATCAGCCACCCCATTCATCCACATATTTTTTTGAGTGCTTAATGTGTACTAAAACTGTAACTTAAACAAAATACGATGCCCAGACTTTGCCCTTGAACTCATGGTAAAGTATTGAGATTTATTTAAAAAATTAAACTTTAAAAATTACATCAGTAATATATAGACATAGTTTAAAAAATTAAAATTGTATAGAAGAGTATAAAATTTAAAGGAAAATTTGTACCCTCTCATAGGTTTCTTAAATAAATTTATATACTTATATATGCATATATATAAACTATACACATTATAAATTCCACAGTATGTATAATTTATATAATTATATATATGTAAAATAATATATGACATGGGACATAAACATATACTACATTTCATAAACAGTATAATATATGTTAAAATTTAATACATATATGAGCAAATGCAGAGTGTGTGTGTGTGTGTGTGTGTGTGTGTGTATACACAATTGGAATTATACTATGTACATCTTGCACCCTGCTTTTTTTCACTTAATAGATATTGGAGTTCTTTCCAAATCAGTGTACATAGATCTAACTTTTTAATGGTTATGTGGTCTTCAATTGAATATATTTTTCAGAATTTAACTGGTTTCTTATTGAGGGATATTTAGATTGTTCTTAGTCTTTTAAAATTTTCAACCAATGCTGCAATGAACATTTAAAAATTTTAGATCTTTACATATTTGGCAAAAAAATCTGTAAATTGCTAGATGTGGAATTGCTAGGTCAAAGAGTAGGTACATTTAAACATTTTGATTGATAGCTTTCGTGTAAGAGCAACTTGTTGCTCTTAGATGAAATCGCACCAATTCTCACTCCCACCAATGAGAGTGCTCCATTCTCCAGAATCTTTTAGATATTTGCCAAGATAAAAATCGTACCTAGTTCTATTTGCCTTTAATTACGAGTTGCTCATTGTTTATTTTTATTAGTGATTCGTATTTAATGTGCTATGTCCATGTCTTTTACCTATTTTGTTATTGACATTAGTCCCTAAGCTTTTTAAAAAAACTGATAACACAAAGCTATATTTGAACCATGCTTTATAATTTGCTATTATATATTATTAAAATTTTTTGAACCTCATTATCAACCCTATAAAATAATTAGGTCCTGTCTTCATAGGTGATCAGTAAGTGGCAAAGTTGGGACTTAAATTTGTATAGCGTATGGCCCTTATCCACAATTCTGAAAACCTAGAATTTCTGAAAACCGACTTAAAACCAAAACTCATCTGACACCAAAACATGACCTAAAATGATGTGAGGCTATTTATAGTCTTTGTTTATTCTATTTAGTGTATTTATAGCTCAGCATAAATAATGTGTTTGAAGCATCGCCGCCCCTGCTTCCGGGCCATCTTCTCCTGCTTCATCCTCCCTCAAGTAGCCAACAAAGGCATAGACTTATCGAAAACACACACACAAATTAATGGTTTGATTACATGATGTTGCCCCACTGTTCCAAATGGAGCGCGTTTTGTAACACATGAAATATGCTCTGTATTACTGCCTAAAATTTGAAAAATCCTTAATTCTGAAACATCTTGAAGTCCAAGTTGTTTATTAGTTGATTTAAAAGAGCAAAAAGAAAGTTAATTTTAACTTTTATTCCGTTTAAAAATTTAAGGCAACGATTGCAGTTTAATTTCTGGTAACTTTTTTAGCTACATTGTCCAATTAGCACTAGTCGCAGGTGGTACTTGAAATGTGGCTAGTCTGAACTGAGATGTACTGTCAGTGTAAAACTCCAGGTTTCGAAAAGTTTGTATGGAAAAACATCTCATTTTAAAATACCCATTATTACATGATTAAACATATTCTGGAGATGTTGATTTAAATAAAATATATTATTAACGTGGCTTGCATTACATTTCTATTGAGCAGCACTGCTGTGTATCCAAGCCAATACCATCATCCCTCTACGCCGCCGGGTTCCGCGGGGCCGAACTGCACACATCCCTGGGGTCCAACGGGCTAAACGGAGTGCCTTGACAAATTCAGGACGTCGTTTTGTTTTGTTTTGCCCCCTGGTCCTTTTCAAAGTCTTAAAACAGTTTCTCAACAACCCGAACGTCGGCAAATCGCGTTTTCAATAAATGTGACCCAACCACACCCCTGTCCTTGCTCTCTTGCTTCTGCGCAGAAACGCGCTCTTACCGGGATTGTCCCCCGTCGGCTCCCGTCCGTCCCCAGGCGTTTCAGTGTGCGCGGTTCCCTGCGTCCTGGGAGACAGCAGCGATGGCGTTCCGTTGTCAGCGGGACAGCTACGCCCGGGAGGTACGGCTGGGTGGGCGACGGACCTAATGCTGCCGGGTGCGTGGAGGGAGAACCGAGGTCGATTCAGTCCTGGTGTCCTGGGGGCTGGGGTCGGGGCTTATTCTCATCCCTCTCCGCCTAGTTCACCACCACCGTGGTCTCCTGCCGTCCCGCGGAGCTGCAGACCGAAGGAAGCAGTGGCAAGAAGGAGGTGCTGAGCGGTTTCCAAGTGGTGCTGGAAGACACGCTGCTTTTCCCTGAGGGCGGTGGGCAGGTACCAGGCCCCTCCCTTCCGTCTTCCAATCCCCTCCCCTCCCCCTCTCCTTCTCTGGAAGCTCCTCATTCCTTTCCTACCAGGTGGAAAATGCTCTCCTGTCCTAATGCAAACAGATGGAGGTTTCGTTCAGTTCAGTCCATTTGTTCATTCAGCAAATGTTTATCAAATACTTACTTAGCCATAGCATGTGCTGGGTTCTATTCCAGGTTCTAAAGATAAGGAGTGAACGTGACAGTTCGTCCGCACACATATTAATAGAATATTTATTGGAGAAGACAGAACTGTGAATACATAAATAGTATGCCAGATATGATAAGTGCCACAAGTAAAAGTAAAGCTTGAGGGAAAGAGAATGATGGCATGTCCTCCTAGGTCGGGGGCAAGTTATTTCAGTAGAGACCTAAGGGAAGTGAGGGGGTAAGCCATTACAATTGGCTAGTGGTGCTGGTGGGGGAGGGGGGAGAATTCCAGGCCGCAGGAATGGCGATTGTAAAGGCCTTGAAGTAGGAGTTAGTTTATGTGTTTGACGGGGACTGAAAAAGATTCCCCTGAGGGAGCACAAGAGAGGGCAGACTTAAGAGTGCGTGATGGGGTAGCAACAAGGTCCAGTGTGAACATGGGAGAGGAGGATAATACAAGGGCAGGGAAGCCTGAAAGACTCTGACAAGTCTAGTTAACTACAAATAGTCAGATATAGTTGGAGTCTATGGTGTGTGTTGATGACAGGTTGGAGATGACCATGGAAAGATAAGTAGGGGATAGTTCAGAAGGCCTTGAAGGATGTATTAAGGTCTATGGACGTTATTCAGGAAGCTATGGTGAATCACTTGGGCAAAGAAGTGATGTAAGAGAACGTGTGCGGTAAAATTGATAGTGAGAAAGTTTCAATTTCATATCCATGTCGTCATTATAGTGATATTCCCAACATAGAGGTTTTCTGATCTGCTGAAGAAAATCTGTGACCTCAGGCAACCATAGAAGGTCTCATTTTATACGTCACTTCTTTCAGGAAGTTTTCCCTGATTCCCTAAGACTGTTAGGTCTCTTTCCTTTGAGCTTCTCTAGAATAATGTACTTTTTCATGTTATGGCACGTTGTTGTAGATCATATTACAATTACTTGTTTGCATGTTTGTATTTTTTAGACCCTGAAGTTCCATGAGGGGTCATGTCTTGTTTACATTGTAGTCTTAGGCTGGCACAGTGTCTTGTAAGCAGTTGGCACCTGATATTTTTTTAAGTGAATAAATATTTTTAAATCTAATTCTAGTAGCAGTGCAGAGGATGAAGTGGAAGGAGGGAGGGAGAGTCAGATAATTTCAGAAACTATTGAAAGATAAGGATTTAAGCTAAGGGAATAAGAGTGAGAATTAAGTTTCTTTGGGTTTTACTAAAATCTTCATTGCTGTAGTTACCATCTTTGTTTTAATTGTTGTTTTGTTCCGAAGAACAAAACATGTAGGTGTTTAGAATGAAGAGAGCATAGTTCCCTCATGAAACAAGGTGGACCACCTCACTTGGCATTGCCTCTTCTTCCTTAGGGAGTCTCAAAATCTGGGTGTGTTTCTCACACGCTTTCCCCAGAGGGTCTTTATATCCTGCAGTTAGGGTGAATCCTGCCTCCCACCACTGATTATCTTTACTTCTTTTCCCAGCCTGATGACCGTGGTACGATCAATGACATCTCTGTGCTGAGAGTGACCCGACGTGGGACCCAGGCTGATCATTTCACACAGACAGCCCTGACCCCTGGGACTGAGGTCCGGGTCCGGGTGGACTGGGAGCGGAGGTTTGACCACATGCAGCAGCATTCAGGTAGGTGGTGTGGGACAAGGGGTCTGTCTGCAGGAGGGGCAGGTGTGAATGAGGAAGCCGTGATGATTGACGTATGGTTTGGGTTCTCTAGGAATTCATCTTTTGGAAGAGACAGACATATTTAGAATCAGCTCTGATTGAGGCAGGATATACATGTTATAAAAGGAATATGAATAATTAAATTATTAGAATAGTTGCTAGGTTTGACTATTACCAACTTCTCACTTGGTGCCTTTATCTGGATGTCTCATAGACTTCTTAAACTCAAAATCTCCAAAATGGGATTACGAAGCCACCCCATCCCCGAGACCCGGTCTTCTGTTAGCATTTTCTGTGTTCCGTGCATGGTGTCAGTATCCACTCAGTTGCTGAAGTCCTGGAAGCCAGTCCAGACACCTCTTTTGGGATAGCCAGTCAGTTTCTGAGTCCTATCGGTTTATTTTCTAAATACTTGTCTATATTCTCCCACTGTTAGTGCAATCATTCTCGTCCCAGCTCTCATTGTCTTTCTCTAGACCTCTGTAATAGCTTCCTGGTTAGTCTCCCCACATCCAGTCTTGCTTCTGTGCAGCCCATTCTTCACAAAGCAGCCAGAATAATCTTTTATAAATGAGTATCCGATCATCTCATTCTCCTGCTTTTCAGAGGCTTCCTGTAGCTCGTGATAAAGCCAAACTTACCGTGGCCCCCAAGCTCTACCTGGGCTAGCACTCGTCTGCTGCTCCAGCCTCAGCTGCCGCTCCCCAACCCCCTTGCTCTCTATTCTGGCCATTCTGGCTTTCTTCTCAATTCCTTGAATGTGTCCTGTTTCTTTCCTCCTTCAAGGCCTTTGGCTGTCTTGTTCTCTTTGCCTTTGCAATTAGTTCCTTCTCTTTCTCCTCCTCACTTCATCAATCAGGGATAATGCTGTATTTCTAGTGCCAAGTTCTGTGCCTTGCATGTGGTAAACACTTGATAAATGTTCATTGTATGAATGAATGCAGCACATTAGAACTTGTTCACATCCTGCCTCTGATAAGCTCCGTTGCCTTGGCAAGTTATTTGGTCTCTCTAGGCCTCAGGTTCCTCATTTGTGAAATGGCATCTTGCAGAATTCTCATGAGGATTTTCAGTGAAGTATCTCAAGAGTATTACTCGGTGCCTGGCCGGTCTTCAATAAGGCAAATGTGATGCTCTTGGGGGAGTAGGTGGCTATCTGGGCTTCTCACTGTTCTCTCGGCTCTTATTCCCTCTGCTCAGGGCAGCATCTCATCACAGCAGTTGCTGATCATCTGTTTGGGCTGAAGACAACATCATGGTGAGCGAGAGGCATGAGACTAACTGTAGGGCGTGGTCCCTGACTGCCAGCTTCTTCCCTGGTAATGGGTCAAGGGGTAGGAGAATAGAAGAAAGTTAATGTTCAGAATCTGCTGTGTTCTCCTGTTCCCCTTGAAGATAGGGTGGTGGGTGACCTTGTGTTTCTTAGGGGAAACACGAGGATGAAAGAAGAGACATCTGCCTTTGTTTAGGAAGACCATGGAGTTTGGAGCCCAAAGACCTAGGGGGTGAATCCTGGCTGCGTGACCTTGATCACGTTCCTTACTACCTCTCACCTATAAGATGGAAATGGTCATCCCTGCCTTGCAGGATTTTTGTGAGGATTAAATCAGATAATTTATGTGGACAGTCTTTGTAAACGGTCAACTTTCTGATATTATTGTTGTCATCGTCAGTGTCCTGTGGCTACTCTCCTTCTTCTGACAGGGAGTTAGGGCGACTCCGGAGTGTGATTGAGCTGGACAGCCCCGCCGTGACTGCAGAGCAAGTAGGTGCCATTGAGCAGAGTGTTAATGAGAAAATCCGAGATAGGCTGCCCGTGAATGTGCGAGAATTGAGCCTGAATGATCCTGAGGTGGAGCAGGTGAGGGGCGAGCCAGTGGGATGGCTTCTGGAGAGTGGCCCTCCGAGGGCTCCTCAGCAAAATCCAGACAGCCCTTCCCTCTCCCCTGCGTTTCAGGTGCGGGGCCGGGGTTTGCCAGATGATCATGCCGGGCCCATTCGAGTTGTTACCATCAAGAGCGTCGATTCCAACATGTGCTGTGGGACCCATGTGAGCAATCTCAGTGACCTTCAGGTAGGTGAGAAAGGGCTTCTGAATGCTAAGGAGAGAGGATGTCAGGTGTAGAGGATCACAACAGGGCTGGCAGTGATAATGGGGGCGTCCTTAGTGAAATCAGTCCTTTATTGCTTCCGAGCCTGGCGGAGGTCTAGGTCTATCCTACGCGTGGCACCATCACCCAGTGCGGTTTCTGCATGTGTGTGTATTTACCCCCTTGCCTCATGTAGGTCATTAAAATTCTGGGCACTGAGAAGGGGAAAAAGAATAAAACAAACCTGATATTTCTGGCTGGGAACCGGGTGCTGAAGTGGATGGAGAGAAGTTATGGAACTGAAAAAGCACTGACCACTCTGCTTAAGTATGCCCCCTTCTGTTGTCTCCTGTTTCTCAGATCCTGGACTTCCCGGGGCTTAGATTTCCTACCTATAAGGCAGACAGAATAATCTGTCTCGGGGGGTACGGTGTGATCAGAAATGTTAAAGTGCTTTGGAGAGTAACTCAGACCCATACAAAATGGTTTAGTCCTTCATATCTTCTCCCCTGATTGCCTAAGAGGCCTACTCGGAATGTCCCCAGGTCCCCATCTTGAGGGATTCACACTCTTACGAAGGGCATCATGGATGTTTGCCCAATACCAAAAGCAGTTGGGAAGGTAGGCAGATCTCCCTGGACCTTTTTCTTGCAGGTGTGGAGCAGAGGACCACGTGGAAGCAGTGAAAAAGCTGCAGAACTCCACCAAGCTCCTGCAGAAGGTGATTGATTATTCCATGGAGGGTGGAGAGGGTGTGGGCTCTGCCTGGAACAGGCTCCTGGAACAGACTCAGCCCCTGCGCCTAACCAGATGTATAGTTTGTCAGAGCCGGAGTGAGGGGAGAAAGAAGCGGAGGGAAGGTAGTTCTCTCGTGTTCTCCTTTCCAACTGCGTTATGACACCCATTTCAGAACAACCTTAACCTGCTGAGAGACCTGGCGGTGCACATTGCCCACAGCCTCAGGAACAGCCCTGACTGGGGAGGTGTAATCGCATTACACAGGTGAGAGATGAGGTGTTGGGCTGTAGGGCTCAGCGTCCCCTGTATGCAGTGCATAGTGGGCGTCAGGTCACCCATTGGTGTTCTCAAGGCTGAGGAGACCCTAAGAAATGTCGTACCTACCAGATTTCTTGGGTTTGATAGAAACATCTTCACATACCTTTCCTTAACACCTTCCCTCACCTCCTTCACTGTCTAACGGATCTCCATTTACCCAGGTGCATCTTATTTAAGGGAGACAGAAACAAATGCAAAGCTTGTTATGAACTGCTGATACTGAGAAGGACGTCCTGCTGGCCCTCAGCTGGTTCTCTTTCTCTTTGCTGAGGGAGTCTGGGAGTGCACACAAACAGCAGGGGGTCCGGCTTCACGAGGAGCTGGACTTTCTGTGCTTTCCCAGCTCTCACTCCAACCTGGATCTCACGTCTGTGTCCTCTGTTGTAGGAAGGAGGGTGATTCTGAGTTCATGAATATCATTGCCAATGAGACCGGGTCAGAGGTAAGTGGAGTATGAGGTTCACTGTGTACCCTGAGTAGCGACCTAAATGAGGGTGTCAGTTTAACATGAGCATGTGAAGAGTAGGAAATAGAAATTCGTTCAGTACTGTTTTCTTATGATCAGAGCTGTGAGCCCAGCTCTGTTTTAGGTGTTGAGCTAGGTCTGTGGTATTGACCTTTCCGGGGCTGTGACATTTACCATCTTCCAAGCTCGTTTTAGCGGAGCTGGAACTCCTCTAAGCCGTCCAGGTTTAAGCGTGCTGAGGGCCTGACTTTAGAAATACGAGGGTTGCTAGACCTTTGAAGGCCATTCCTTTCGTTTCCCTTTTCCTGACTTCAACTGCCCTTCCCTGTCCCGACAGACCAGGGCTTAGTGATTTCCAAGTCGCTCTTTTGTATTTATTCCAAAAAGCACTTTTTGGAACACTACCTCTAGGCCAAGCAGTGTGCACCTCTTTTCATAATTCTTCTGTAGAGAGTACTGATTCTCAAGGAGCTCACTGTCTAGTCTGGGAGACAAATGTGCATGTCAGCATTTATAATTTCGGATGGTAAATGCTAGAGGTCTAGCATTACCTGAAAAAGTGGGGAGGTCTAGGGAAGGGGGGGCCCCTTGGAGACTGCTTAGTGGTCATTGATAGACAAAGGTGCAAAGATGGTCAGGCAGTGGGGAAACACGGAGGTTTAGGCAGTGGTAGGCGTTGGGGTACGTCGGGCTCGGGTGGTGACCAGGCTGCAAAGGTTGGCAGGAGTCAGATCACGAAGGCATTTTATGCTTGGCCATGGTCAGCTGCCTTCAGCCTCCTTCGTGCTGAAGCGAAGTTCCTGTAGTCACTCTCAGTTTCTTGGCCCTGGTGGGCCAGCGTGGACAGGTGGCATTGTCACTCATCCAGAACATACCTGTAGTTTAGGGGGGGATGTCTTCTGTTTTGTTTTTGTTTTAATTGAGATGTGACATTGTGTAAGTTTAAGGTGTACAGCATGTTGATTTGATACATATGTAATTGCAGCATGATTTAAAAATCTGTTCTTGAGACTGAGGAGAGGCAGAGTTGAGGGGGGTTGAACCCACATCCCTAAGGATCAGGGTTCATTTCCTTGTCTTACCTCCTAGGAGACTCTCCTGTTCTTAACTGTGGGTGATGAGAAAGGTGCTGGGCTCTTCTTACTGGCAGGGCCTGCTGAGGCCGTGGAGACCCTGGGGCCCAGGTAATCTTCCGTGGACTGCCTTGCACGGGTGGGAGAGTGGATAAGCCTAACCTACTAATACATCCTGTGCTGATGACAAGGACCGCCACATCTGCAGGCTCATTTTGATTCACATCACAGGCCCCTGCGGTGGGCCGAGCAGAAATAATTTTGCCACCATCGTTCCCAGTTTTACAGATGAGGGATGGCATACCTGTGTCTGGGACTCACAGTTAAAATGGCAGAACTAAGACACGAACCCAGGTCTTTGGGCTCTAAATCTCTTTTAGAAATTGAGATTCATAAGTGATACATGACTCCTGGTGCTGGTTATCAGTAGGCAGATGAAGCAGGTGCTTAACACATCAGCAAAACAGAGATAGTAACTTTTTGGGGGGAAAAATTGGGATTTTGAGACAAAGTTTTAAAAGGCATTGATGTAGTTGTTAGGGAAAAATTAGAACTTTGTTGGACTTCTTTATCCTTGTATTATTGTTCATATTTTATATTAGATGTGGTGATGTAGTGTCCCCTTTTCTTTCTAGCATTTAGGGTTTTCAGAGTCCTGAGTGGCTTTGATGAATACATGTTCACTGTAAAGCATTGTAGGAAAACATAAGCTTTTAAAGCAGAGGTTCTGACAGGCAGCCAGAATTGGTCTGTAGACTGGTTTGGCCTGCGTACTATTTAAAATTTTTTAAATTAGTTGCTGCATTTTAAAATTGGATTTTTACATAAAAATGTACATTTCTAGCTATTCTCAAAAAAAGGAAAAAAAGGGCACTCTGGTAACACTGGACACACATTCCCACATGGTAGGAGGTACGAGGAACTCCCTCTTCAGATAGGCTTGTCCAGGCTACCACGATGCCATCTTGCTCACTCACCCCCAGTTTGCCTCGCTGCTGCTTCCCACACGCATTGTGTCTGCAGCCCCTTACCCCTAGTGGACACTCACCCTGCTCTCTGGAGGCTCCCCTAATTTATCTGGCCCATTTTTAGACCCTTCTATTGTGTCCACTCAATAGAAGGGTCCACTCTTACAATAAACATGGTACATACAGCTTTATACACATGTGCAAGTATTTTTAAGAAAGATTTCTAGAAGCCGTCTACTCTTCCTCTCCCTTCCCCCAGCCCACGAGGAAAGACTCAGGGCTGCTGCTCTTGGTTTTTCTGTGGCTTTTCCCTCGAAGACCTCCCGCTGACTATATCTCTGCCCCCACATAGGGTGGCTGAGGTGCTGGAAGGCAAAGGAGCGGGGAAGAAAGGCCGCTTTCAGGGCAAAGCCACCAAGATGAGCCGGCGGGCAGAAGTGCAGGCGCTTCTCCAGGACTACGTCGGCACACAAAGTGCTGAGGAGTGAGGACTCGGGCCAGCTCCCTGATGCTCCAGCCTCAGGGAACGGGCCTCCGCTGACCACAGAAGGAGTCTCTCGGGTAACAGAATAGTTGGACTCGCAATGATTGTGGTATTATCTGTGACTCATTTATATGATACAGTCCAATGTGCTTTTGCAGGAAGTGTCTGTGAATAAACAGCTTTCTGATTTGGTCCCATTGGACATAACCTACGTGAATGAGTGTTACGTTGATGAAGTGCACTCATTTATTGCAACTCAGTCACAGCCTTTCTTCACGTAGAAATAGCTGCCAAAGGAGAGTGTCAGGCTGGAGGCTTGACCTACGGCGCAGACTCATTCACATCTTTTATTTTCCTTCTTTTTTTCTTATTTCTTTTTCTAGTTTTGTATTTCAGCACTAAAAAGTATTGATGACTTTCCAAATAAACCAAGATAAGCCACAAAAATATATAGCAGAAAGATGCCTCAAGTTTTATTGAGGCAGAAAAAGGATGGAAAAACATACCATGAAGACTAATCTGAAGAAAGCTGGTGTAGCATTATTGATATCAGACAAATGGGCGTTTAAGGCTATAAGCTATAAATAAGACTTTAAGAATCATTATTAGAGATCAAGAGGGACATGTAACAATAAAAGAAAGATAAAATAGTTCTAAATTTCTGTGTCTAATAACAGCCTCAAAATACATAAAGCAGACATTGACGGATCTAAAATGAGAAACAAACCCACAATTGATGGAAGATTTAAATTCATCTTTCAGAAACTGATAGAGCAAGAGGAGGAAGCGTTATCTTGAGGTTAAGAGCACAGGCTGGAGTTTTACAGACCTGAGTAGAAATCCTGGCTTAGTCATCTGTAGGTGGAAAATGATCAAGAAAGGCAAGGAAGTGATTACTTTTAAAATTCAAGCCAGTATGTACCTCTGGGGGAGAGAGTGAAGCAGGATGAAGAAGGAACCCAAGGTGGGGGTGGGAGAGTGGTTTCTAGGTTGCCGACACAGTTTCGTTTCTTGGGTAGCAGTTACTTAGATATTTGCTTCATAATTATTCCTTAGTCTACATGTATGTTTTATTCCATGAGGTTACACATTTCACAATTTAAGAATACAGCTGAAAAAAACCTCTGGTTCTGTCACTTGCCCTGGGAAAGTTATCTTGCCATTTCAACCTTCAGTTTCCTTACTGATACCGTGGCATTGTGGCAGTACCTAGTTCTCTGGGGTGTCATGGGTAACAGATTCAACTGGAAGTGCTCAAGAAAACACTGGACTCCCCAAGTTGACTCAAGAATGTAATTTCTGATTACCTAATATGGTCTGTTTCTCTTTACCTGCAAATCGAGAATGGATTATAAATGCAGGGGTGGCTCCCCTTCTGCCACCCCTCACAAGGATGTGTGAGCCGCATCTTTGGGCTGTGCTGCTGCAGATGGGTGTGAGCACCCCGTGCTGTCCTCAGTTCTTCCGGCGCTATGATTGAGCCCAAGGGAGGCTTCTGTGGCACCCAGCAGCTACGGCAGGTACTTCAGTTGAGATGTTCATCTTGTTCACCCAAGGACTTTATTCAGGTAAAATTCCCATGTGAGGAAATTCTGCAGTTCCTGCTAGAGCAACGTCAGGCAGGGGACATGGCTGCATAGAATTTTGCTGGAAGGAATGGAGTGGTCACTTCCAAACTTTTCACTTTAAATAAAGGAAACTTTGGGGCCGGCCTGGTGGCTCAGGCAGTTAGAGCTCCGTGCTCCTAACTCCGAAGGCTGCCAGTTCGATTCCCACATGGGCCAGTGGGCTCTCAACTACAAGGCTGCCGGTTCAACCCCTCGAGTCCCGCAAGGGATGGTGGGCAGCGCCCCCTGCAACTAAGATTGGACACGGCACCTTGAGCTGAGCTGCAGCTGAGCTCCCGGATGGCTCAGTTGGTTGGAGCATCCTCTGAACCACAAGGTTGCCAGTTCGATTCCTCGAGTCCCACAAGGGATGGTGGGCTGTGCCCCCTGCAACTAGCAACGGCAACTGGACCTGGAGCTGAGCTGCGCCCTCCACAACTAAGACTGAAAGGACAACTTGAAGCTGAACGGCACCCTCCACAACTAAGATTGAAAGGACAACAATTTGACTTGGAAAAAAGTCCTGGAAGTACACACTGTTCCCCAATAAAGTCCTGTTCCCCTTCCCGAATAAAATCTTTAAAAATAAATAAATAAAGGAAACTTCTTCATGAAGTCTTACGTATAGAAGCCCACTATAGAAATGGATGAAAGCTGCTCTGATCTGGTTGGAGCAAGGAGGAGGCTTGGAGTTCTGCAGGCTCTGAAGCCCTGCAGTGCCTCATGGAGCAATAGGGCACCATTTGAAAACTGTTGACTTAGTGAATGACCTTATTTTATAGGTGAGAAGGTTCGGGGAAGTTAGGTGCCAGTGGGTACATAACTAGCAATAGTGCCATAGTGCTAAGTTGAGGTAGTTAAAGAGATTAGCTTCAAATTTGACAAGTCATTTTTAATGTGCCATTGCATTTAAAATGTTGGCAAATCCCCCCAAAGAGCCTGAGTGTTCATCTCCCAGGGCGTGTCAGTTATGATGTTTGGACTTGTACTGGTCCTTCAAACTTGTTACATCCTGGGTCTCCTGGTGGAGTTTTGGGCTTACCTGTGCATGTGATAAACCTAGGAAATCCAATTGATAATCCATTCAATCTCTGAAAGAGGAGATATTTATTCACAAGTTATCTCTTATTTAAACACAATGCCAATTTTAGAAGCTGTTTAGTACTGATTCCCAATTTTCCAACTAGGTTTCAGATCTTTTTAGGACTATCATAAAGAAGGTGACAGAATCAAAACAAGTCTAGGCCTGGAAGAAACCTTAGAGATTGACAACCTGATCTAACAAACGAGGAGATAAACTCCTTTTTTCTTTACTGGGGTAAAATAAACATAAGTTACCATTTTCACCATTAAAGGAGATGAACTCTTCTGTGACTTGCCTGAAGGCATGCCACCAAATGATAGGGCCCCAGTAGGAATCCCTCGAACTTTTTTGCCATCTCTTCGCACCACAGCGCACTGCCTCAAAACTCAAGGTTTCGTGATCCAGGTGACCTCATACCTGACTTATAAATAATGCACAAACTCCAATTACATGTGAGCAATTCAAACAGCCATGTCAATGAAAGGCCCAAATCTGACATTGCCATGTACAATGATAAACATTTAGCCCCTCATTTCGCCAATAAACTCTCTTGGAGTTGGTGAAAATTACCTTCATAATTAAGATCTTAAATCAGCCTAACACTCAGATCCAGCTATAACTTTAGCCAGAATAAAGGTGGTCGAGGTAGAGAATTGACTCTGGGTGGTGGACACACAATGTGATATATGGAGGATATATTACTAAATTGTACACCTGAGACCTGTGTAACTTGGCTACCATTGTCACCCCCAATAAACTTTTAATTAAAAGAAAAAAAAAGATGGTCAAGGCATAGACAGCCAGGATGAAATAACAGAAATAAGAAGAAAAGTGACATTTTTTCTGTGGCTGTGGCTGAGATAAGCTGTGGCTGTGGTTGTGGCAGCTGTTTCCACATTTCCAACTCTGACAGGAGCATCATTAAACAGTCTTCTGGCTGTGAATGTTTAATGAGAGAACTGCAGTTACATAGACTGGACCTCTGGGTGGAGACAGCTCTGGCAGGCAGTCGTTTTTCCTCATGTGTCAGGAGCCTCTAAGGAGAGAAGGACAGGGTCCAGTTAGTCTTCGCCCACAGTAGAAGAAGCTGAAACAGCTTGTCTGGTAAACTTGAAAGCCACAAGGCAGCCTACTGTCAGGGACAGGAGTCTGGAGTCTGGAGATTTCTCCTGGAGCCAGGAGCAGATTAGTGGGAGAGCTGGGCTGCAGGGAGGTGTCCAGAAGGAGGGGGTATATAAGTTTCTGAGGCAAAACCTAGGCATACGTAGGGGTATGAAAGGCATCAAGAGAATTTTTTAATGTATTTTTTGAAAAGTCCTCAGACTCTGCCCCCGAGCTACCCAATTCCCTTGCCAGAGACAACCACTGTCGTCCGTTTCTTAGGTATCCTCCGGCAGTATTTTTTCATAGATGTGTATAAATCTTCCCTCTTTCATATACAAATGGCAAATAGACATATGAAAAAATGCTCAACATCGCTAATCATCAGAGAAATGCAAATGAAAACCACAATGAGATATCACCTCACCCCAGTCAGAATGGCTTTCATCAACAAAACAAATAGTAACAAGTGTTGGAGAGGCTGTGGAGAAAAAGGAACTCTCATACACTGTTGGTGGGAATGCAGACTGGTGCAGCCGCTATGGAAGGCAGTGTGGAGGTTCCTCAAGAAATTACGAATAGAATTACCATATGACCCAGCAATCGCTCTCCTGGGTATCTACCCCAAAAATATAAAAGCATTTCTCTATAGAGACACGTGTACGCCAATGTTCATTGCAGCTTTGTTTACGGTGGCCAAGACATGGAAACAACCAAAATGTCCTTCGATAGATGAATGGATAAAGAAGTTGTGGTACATATACACAATGGAATACTATTCGGCGTTAAGGAAAGATGATATAGGAGCATTTGTGACAACATGGATGGATCTCGAGAGAATAATGCTAAGTGAAATAAGTCAGACAGAAAAAGCAGAGAACCCTATGATTTCACTGATATGTGGTATATAAACCAAAAAGAACAAGACAAACAAATGAGAAACAAAATCTCATAGACACAGACAATAATTTAGTGGTTACCAGAGGGTAAGGGGGTGGGGGGTGGGTGATGAGGGTAAAGGGGATCAAATATATGGTGATGGAAGGAGAACTGACTCTGGGTGGTGAACACACAATGGGATTTATAGACGATGTAATACAGAATTGTACACCTGAAATCTATGTAAATTTACTAACAATTGTCACCCCAATAAAATTAATTGAAAAAAAAAATCTTCCCTCTTTCGGAACATAAACAGCAGCATACGTACTGTATGCTCCTCTGCATTTCACTTTTCTCAGTTAAACGAGTGCCATATTTTAAGACAATGCCATAATATAAAAGTCATGCAGCATAATATGGATTTATTGGTGGAAGACAGGCAGGAGTCCCTTGAACAGCAGAGACCAATGTGAATTCATTTTCTGGTTGTGTGTGTGTGTGTGTGTGTGTGTGTGTGTGTGTGTGTGTGTGATGTCCCTCTGTGTCTTTGTTTCATCCGTGTATAATAAAAAGAGCAGTGGGCTGGAGGCCACCCTTGTTTGCCATCACTCAGGTGGGTTCTGGTCATGTAGACCTTGAGAGACCATATCATTTATTATCCATACCTGGCACTGCTGAGAGTGAAAGGGGGTGTTCCACACATCATGCCAGAACCACAGTCACAAACCTGGATAGTCTCATGCAAACCAGGGTGTCTGGTCTCCCTGCTGAGACTCCCCGTGTCATGTGTCCTAAGAAAGGAGGAGATTTGTGAAATAATTAGGAAAATACATAAACTCTTGAACAAGTTATGTGAAAACAGTAATTAGTTGTATGAAGTAAGGGAAAATGAAGCAGCGGTTTTTGAATTGGTGATGTCATTCACACCTGTTAAAGGGGCCCTAATCCAGTACCCTGGGGAAAAGGGAACAGGGAGAGGAACAGTTTGTATTCAGGGGATGGGTGGATTGTGTTTCATGAGGTTCACCAGAATACAAAGCAGAAGGAGTTTATTTATTAGAGTAACATTAAGTTAGTACAAACAGAATAACAGGTATTTTATTAATTACAAAAATGTGATAGAGTTATGTACACATACACATATAGACGATATATTCTGGAACATTGCTATAACCCACTTTTATAGCTTAGAAAATAGTGAGAAGGGACTCCTTCTTGTGGAAGAAAGTTTTGTGACTTAAGTAGCCATGAATTGCTGAAGACACAGATGTTTCACAAGGGGAGGGTCTCCTGTGTAACTACTGTATATGCACACGTAGGTCCTGGATCAGACATTAGTATGAGAAACGGACACAGAGCAGCGACAGACAGAATTCAGAAAGTTATGCCTCAGTGTCCTTTAGCCCCACCCCACCCTTTAGTTCCTGAGTGGAAACCAGTGAGTCGGCCAAGCTGTGCTAGAATGCCAGGTCTTTTCCTTAATAAGAACTTAAATAAACTCCAGGGCCCCACTGGGAAAACAGTTCAAACATACCGTATTGAAAACCTTGCTTGCAGAAAGCTGTGTCTCCCATTCTTTTCCTGAATTTGATCCATACTATGACTAACGTGCCCTTGATGGAGGGCAACCAGGGCTACTTGTAAAGAGTACTGGAGAAGTTTCCTTCTTTTTCCAGAAAGGTCTGCACCTTCTGTGCCGACGACTGTTGGCTCTCAACTTGAAGGAACAAGAGCAGATCTTGGTTAACTGAACTGGGCCTGTATCCAGAGCACAAGAGGCGCTCATAGGGACAGCCTTCTTTCTTGTTTGCTGAGCCCTTTCAGAAACTTCCTGCAGAAGCAGCCAAGGCTTGTTGCTAAATATCTCTATTCATTTTCAAACACCAACTTCAAAGCCAAGTGTTTCAGAAATAAGGGTTGATCACCATTTTCTGTGAAAATAGCAGTTCCTCTTCTTTTCCTATTATCTTAGTGGGTTTTGTTGTTCTTGGGCATATAATAATCACAGAATTTATTTGTTCGTTTATTCAACAAATATTTATTGAGAGTATAGTGTGTGTCGGACATCGTTTTGAGAGCTGGGCCACACCGGTGAATACTATAGCTGTGGTCACTGTTCTTACAGCACTTACGGCCGTGGAGAAGAAAGACAGGAAAGAGATAAGCAAATAAATGTCAAATTATACATTCTGTTAAATCAAAGAGGAAAAGAACAGGGTGAAGTAAAAAGAATAATGGGGGGGGGAGAGAAGCAAGGTGACAGTGACAGGGTAGGCTTGGGGAGAATTTAGTCCTTCATGGTCTCTAACATCCAAGCCATCTCACAGAAAGCAGTGTGTTTAACAGGCAAACAAAACTAGAAGTTTGTTTGACGACAATTCTGTGGGTTTCCCTTCCAACCCGATGGCCATTGCTGAGCCCCTTTATAGAAATTGCTGCGAATTGTGTTCAGCCCCAGAAGGTGGCCAGGGTCTTGAAGAGGCTGCTGGATTCATTAAGGCATTCTACATATTTTGGGCACCTTTTATGTGGCTATTAAGAGTAAGACCGACATGAAGCTTGTGCTGCTGTCACCACTGCTAGCCACCCTTTCTGACCCCCTAAGGCCCACTTCCCTCCCCATTAACAGAAAGTAAACCATGTGTTACACTTCAGCAGAAAAAGGATGACAAAATCTCAACAGTCCAAAAAACCTCACGAACATAAAGATGAGTTCGCGAACTTAATTGTCAGACCTCGTAGGGAATGCTTGATACAAAGCCTCTGCCAGCTGCAATTCTGAAAAGCAGACTTTAGTACCATTGCACAATTTTTATTATTGTTTGGTATTGTTTATTAATTAGTTGGTGTTAAACCAATCCTTAAATAGTTCTGCCAGGCACTGCTCTAAGCACTTTATAGATATTAATTCATTTAATTCTCATAACAACCCCAGGAGATGGATCCTATTGTCACCCCCATTTTACAGATGAGTATACTGAGGCACACGGAGAAAAGGCACTTGCCTGAGGTCACTCAGCTAGTAAATGACAGGGCACATCTTTGATCCAGCAGCCTGGCTCCCAAGTCCATCTCCCTGACCGTTGTGCGGTGTGGCTTCTTGCTATGTCCACTAATATACTTGAAAAGAACACACAAATTATATATATGACCAGTATCTTTTCTTTTATAAACTAGCCTCTCTCTCATGGCGAACTAAGTGATTTTAGGATGAGGGCATTTAAGGATCTTGAGGTTGTCTGGTACTTTTGGCAAGGAAAAAGGATCAAATAAGCAAGTTATAAATAGAAGTGAAAACCTTCCATTATAATGGTGCCATGTAGCCTCTAATTTTACCTCTGTTAGGTCAGGTACATACGTTACAATGCAGGAACGGAAAAGCCAGGGCTTTATTCTTTTGGAGTCCAAAAGATAAGCCCCTCATTCCCTACATTTAATTCGAATCCTTTCTGTTACTCTGGGATCGAATTCTATGGAGACAGAATTACATGTGTTTCACAAGTGCACTAGAAAAAGTGTACTTTTCCTGTTTTGGAACCTTGGTGTGGGTGAATGGGGGATTTCCACTCAGCTTGGAAAAGGCTGAAAAGCCGCCTTACTGGAAAAGTTCAGCTGCCTAGTTTTGTTTTGCTTTGCCATTGTTGTCTGTTACCACAAAGATTAACTCATCTTGACGGTTTGCATGAAAACAAATTTTGAATTTCTTCTGCTTTTGTAATTTGCCTCTTGCCCCAGACCAGAATCCTTTAGCTGTCTCAGCCCCAACACCCAGGCACCATGGTCCTTTGCTATTTAACAGCAGAGGGTGCTGCAAGCCTGTGGTTGCAGAGGCCTCGGCCAGAAAAAGAGGGTAAGAGCCCCTGCTAATTCAGCCAGCCTAAAAGAAGGCTTCTAATTGTCTTGTCCCTTTGTTGCTTTGAAGACCTTGTCTGTGGGTTGTGGAGTAATCAGACGTTTCCCAAAATGCAAGCAGGGAATCAAGAGCTGAAGTGTGGCCTTCTGGAAATGATCTGTCATTTGTGTTTTTGAGAATTTTAACCCTTCTCTGATTAAACTGGTGCTTGATATTTTATGCTTTTAACTCCACCAAGACCAGAGATTCTGAATAGTAGTGGGTCCTAACTTACTTCAGAAAACAGAATTCATTATGCCCATTTTCCTAGGCCCCCTCTGAATTCCTTTGTACTGATTCTATCAATGGCTACAAGACAACATTTTTTTCATTTTTTTTCAAGCTCAGGCTTGAATGTTACCTCCAGATTGTCTCTCAGTCTTTCTCCATCTCCTGAAATGCTGCATCTTGTTGATAGAAAGCAACAGTGACAATCCCTATTTCTGGCTATGTCAGTCATCCTTTGATCTAAGCAAATTTGCTTTATAAGAATCTAGATGTTCCCCCAGTGATAAATCACGGGGTGATTTATTTTTATAAAACCTTTCACAGTAGGCTTTCATGGCAAGACACACTGATGAGTTCGTGATCTCACCTGATGGACTTGCATTGAATTTGGTCACTCCTTGTTATAGACATAGGGTCTATCTATCCTGGAGAGTTGACTTAACTGTTTTTTTAACGTAGTTTGGTAGCCACTGTGAGAGAGGATAGGCAGAGGGACCTTGGGCCACATATGAAAGTTATGGCTGCAAAGACCAGCCTCTGACAGCATCAGCCATTGCCTGGATTATAAACTTGACAAAATTCTAGACACGGACAAAATAGGTATATTGGCAAACCGATAAGACCTCAGAAAGCTTACCACCTGTGCTCTTTTTCTGGCATAAACTAACAATATTTGATTTGATTTGTTGGGTGAACTTCAGCAAAACAAAAGAAGAATTCTAGAAAGGGGAAAACATAGGATGTAAGATATAGCAAAACTGAGGAAGGACTGCAGGTAGAGAAATTGTGATGTAACACCTGATTTGTATGACAAGGAATATTGACGTTTTTGATGGGCTGAAGGCATATGTCTTATCTTCCAATTAGAAAATGGAAAGATAATTAGAAACTTCTAAAAATAAATAAAGAGATACGCGGTTCAAGAAAGTCAAGATCTGAAAATGAAACAAGCTATAATTTTGAAATGAATTTGAGAACTGGCGAAGCAGAAGGAGCAGTATTTTCTACAGCACCAAGGCCAAGCCTCTTTTAGTCAGGTAATTTGGAGTGGGGCTGGAGGAGCAGTGGACTGATAGATATTCTGAATTCGTGTACAATCATTTTGCTAACCACAATTGTTTCCCCACGAAGCACTTTGTTGTTTCTTTTTCCATTGACTGTTTTTTATAGGGTAGTTTCATGGGATATTTTTAGGTGATGTATTCAAATTATTTACAAATTGCTATGGCATGAGCACTGACCAATTTCAACAAATATTTACTGAGTGCCCATCTTGTGCCAGGCACTATTCTAGGTGCTTAGAATTCAACAGTGAAAAAAACAATTCCTGCCCTAGTAAAAGCTTGTATTTTAGCGACGCAGACACACAATAAACAATAAATCTGATCAATAAGGGGAAACAGAGGTAGAAGGAATGGAAAGGAGAATTGTGAGGGGAGGGAGGAAAGTATTAGGGTGGGTTGAAATTTTAAATAGCGTGGTCATGGAAAGCCTCATGGAGAAGATGAGAATCAATCCAAGACTTGACAGAGATGAGGGCATCAGGCAAGCAGTTATCTGAGGGCAGAGCGGGAGGGCAGAGGGATGAGCTGGTGCCAAGCCCTAAGGCTGGAGGGTGGCTGGCCTGCTCCAGGGACCACAAGGAGCCGGAGTGGCTGGATGGAGTGGGGGCTGGAGTAGAAGGAAAGGAGCTTCGAGAGATAAAGAGTCTTGTGGACCCCTGTGAGGAGTACAGTTCCTACTCTGAGTGACATCCCACCCACTGAAGCATTTTAAGCACAAGGGCCAGGGTCTGACTTAAAATAATCAGTGTGGCTGTTGTGTTGAGAGAAGACTGTAGGAGACATGGGAGGAAGTGGGGGCCTGTTAGGAGGCCAATGCTGTAATCCAGGTGATTGAAGATGGTGGCTCAGATGCAGGTGGTGGGTTCTGGACATACTTGAAGGTAGAGCCATGGGGACTTCTGACCAATTGGATGTGGGAGTAAGTAAAAGAGAGGAGTGGGCTTGAAGGATGGTGCCAATCAGGGAGGGGCTGGGGCTCTGGAGCAGGGCCCTCGGAGCACCTCGCTAGGCTTCATTACTGGGATGCTGTTGAGGGGGTCCTGTGGATAGCAGGGACACTTGGGGAACTCTGCAAAGCCCGTGTCTATAATGGTGCTTAGTGGCTGGAGCAGTCATGGATAGTGTGTTTATAGCTCAGCTTTTCCCTATTCTTTTCTCTGGGGAATGAACTTAAAAGTAGGCTTGGATTTTAAACGTTTTAATTAGAAAATAGGTTTTTGATTATCTAGTTAGATATCAGAGAGGTCTTCTGATTTTTATGGATTGACTAAGTGTAACTACCTGGACACAAGTGTGTCTCATTAAGTGACTGAAAAAAAAAGTGGTACACAAAAAAGAAAAAAAATTAGGGAAAGTCAGAGATCTTTTGGACCCCACAGTTTTTATTCTGCCATTTTGATTGTAAGGATGTTTTAACTCATAAAGACGTACTTTTAAATCAGAATTATATCATCATCGATGACTTTTACTTACAACTTTATAAGCTGGGGATAAAAAAGTAAGAGTGGCCCAACTGACTTAATATTTCTTACATTTTTTTTAGCCTTTAGAGAAATCTCTAATTTATCTATCTGATGAAATAGTTGTCTGAAGTTCAGCAGCTTTTAAAGTCATGGTGATTTCTTGTTTTGTTTCATTCAATACTTATTTCAAAATGTTAGCTGAAGTTTTTTTGGGGGATAATGAGATTGGATTTTTATTTATTTATTTTTTATTATTTGTTAAAATTTTCATCTTTATACTTCTCAGTAGTTTCCAACACTTCATAGGGAAATGGTCTTCTTTGCAATTCTTTTGTGTGATGCTTGCCTAATCAGAAAAAGCAAGAGCTATAATTAAAAAAAAATTACTTTACAATATTCTGCAAGAACAAATGTCGCTTCCCAAATGTCAGTTCAGCAAAACAATAAAACAACAAATGTTTCCTGAAACTCTCTCAGTTACGACTTTACTTCAGAAGAAGTCACTGTCTTAAAAGGATGTCAGGCTGTCACGCAGGACTCTGCCTCCAGTAATGCACATGAGAAGAATGCTGACTGGGGTCACTGTGTGTGTGTGTGTGTGTGTGTGTGTGTGTGTGTGTATATGGGTTGTGTTTCCTACTGTTTATGAAGGAGGACAGGCTGGTCAACTAGAGCAAGGAGATCAACCAAAACAGACATCATTGTTACCAAAGGAATGGCATAAGGGTGGTTGGCAAGGCATATGAGGCATAAAAAAGAGAAGGAAATGTCAATTCAGTTGGAAAAATCATTGAGAACTCAGGACTTTTAACAGAAATATGTTTTTCTGGTTCTGACCCTGACTGTAGCCCATCAACAGCAACCCTTCTGTCAAACCTTGACTCTCCCTAAAAGGAATTAAGGCTTCTTGGAGGATGATTCTGCATCTTGGAGGAAGGACAATTTAGAGTGGGTCTAGACAACAAGGATTTCAGACAGGTAGTGGTGGAAGGATAAGGAAACCACTGACCAAATTGCAACGATTTGGGGGCGGCCAGATGGCTCAGTTGGTTAACAACTTTGTGGGTTCAATTCCCACATGGGATGGTGGGCTGCACCCCCTGCAACTAAAGATTGAAAACGGCGACTGGACTTGGAGCTGAGCTGCGCCCTCCACAACTAAGATTGAAGGACAACGACTTGACTTGGAAAAAAGTCCTGGAAGTGCACACTGTTCCCCAATAATGTCCTGTTCCCCTTCCCCAATAAAATCTTTTTTTAAAAAAAAAGGGAACCCAGGAAAGTAAGAAAAATATGTAGAGCGATGATAAAGATGAAAACTGACATCTATTAATACTTACATAACCACTTAAGTGGGACTGTAATAATGAATTCTGTTCTCACTGTGGTGTTTTCTGCATGTTTTCTCCACTTTTATGATGTTCAAAGTATCATAAAGACTACAGGGAACAGGATGGAGGGGAGGCAATGTGGTCATTGTTGTTTAAGCCACCAGTAGGTCTAAGCAGAAGTCCTGCATTGAAAGCCCAAGGGGGTGAATTTGAAAGGTTTGGGTCACATTACCTCTCTTACCCCTAGAACTTCTGAGAGTCAATCTCTGTCTTAAAAAACAACAACAAGTCTTAGTTAGTCATGACTTCCTAGTAATTGGCTGCTTAGAGAGTTTGTTCCCATCTTCTGGGGAGAAATATCTCCTGGGAAGAGTCCAATGTGTCTATAGAGTCCTGCCCTGTCATTTGGGTTTTCAATCTCTTTGTAATTTTGAATTGGAATGCCTAAGAATGTCTTTTTATTGAGTCATTTGTGGAACTCTAAACTAATTTAATCTATAATTTGTTAGCTGATTGTCCAACTTGGCAGCAAATAGCTGTATATTTTTCATTTATCATTCAAAAAAGACTAACAGAGGGCTCCTTCTTCATTAGGCCCTGAGGTCATGTACAATGGTGATCAGAGCAGGTATGGAGCTACCCTCATGTCACATAGAATCCAGTGGGTAAGCCAGACATGACTCAAATAATCATAAATTGACACTTGCTAGAGAGGAAGAGTAAAGCAGGGTGGGGGGTGGGATGCATGGGGTTAGAAAGGGCTCTTGACCTAGACCGGGGTTGGGTGGGCAAGGAGGTTTCTTTGAGAAAGTGGTACGGGGTGGGAAGGAATTTACTATGTGACGTGGGGGAAGTGTTTTAAGAGAGCTGTACAAAAGCCCATAGGAGGCCACAGTGTGGCACACCGGTCTGTACATGGAAGGAGGTGAAGGTGGCAAGGTAGATGAGGCCCACATCAAGCCCGCTCACGGAGGCCATATAATGTGTATATATATGGGGGGGGGGGAGATAACAGCGTTGTCGAGATAACATTCACATACCATAAAATTCATCCATGTAAAGTATACAAGTCATTTATTTTTAGTATATCCAAAAGTTGAATAATCACTACAGTCAATTTTGGAACATTTTCATCACCCCCAGAAGAAATTCTATATTCTTTAGCAATTATTCCCATTCCTCCCTGTTTGGGTTCTGGACCCTAATCCAATGTATGGAGCGGGGGTTGTTTTCCCCACACATCCAACAAGCAATTCTGGGGACATAAGGTAGGTGTCCTACAGTTCTACTCATTTCTGAGTCTGGAAATAGCGTCAGATTCCACAGATTAAGGGCTCAGTCCTACAAGACTGCACCCCTCCCTTCAGATGCCAGTAACAAGGCCAGGTTGTGTCCTGTGCTTCTCATGGACTGGCTATATAGATCTATAGAGCAGAGGTTCCAAAACCCGCTTCCTTGGGCTCGATTAATTTGTTAGTGCAGCTCACAGAACTCAGAGAAACCTTTTACTTACTTGATCACTGGTTTAGTATAAAAGGATGTAACTCAGGAACAGCCTGACGAAAGAGATGCGTACAAGGGCAAGGCATGAGGAAAGGGCACGGAGCTTCCATGCCCTCTCCACGTTCACCATTCTCCCCGTATGTCCATGTGTTCCCCAACCCGGAGCTCTTCGGACCCCATTCTTTTGGGTTTTTCTGAAGGTTTCATTACACAGGCATGATTGATTAAGTCACTGGCCATTGGCGATTGATGCAGCCTCTAGTTCTTCTTCTCTCCCCAGAGGTCACGGGGGTGGGACTGAAAGTTCCAACCCTCTAATCACAGGGTTAGTTCCCCCTGGCAACCAGTCCACATCCTTAGGTGTGATCCAAAAGTTACCTCATTAACATAAACTCAGGTGTGGTTCAAAGGGGTTTGTCATGAATATCAAGACACCTTTATTGTTCTTATCCAAGGGTTTTTGGAACTCTGTGCCAAAAACTGGGGACAAAGACCATACTTATATTTCTTATATCACACTAGGTTTATACGTTTTGAGTTTGAGGCTTCTGTAAGCAATGCAAGTAGAGAGATTGAGTGGGTGGTTGAATATATAGCTCTCCAAACAGCAGAGATAGGTCTGGATGGGAGATATTAAAATTGACAGCCATTGGGGGATAGGCAGAGGCCCCCGCAGGAAACAGATGGCATGCTCCAAATGGATACTGTCAGGAGAGTTTAAGAAAGGTGTAGTTCATGAAAATGTGGGTAGGGTTGAAGAAAATCAATAAAAAAGTGCAGCATCCTGGGGCCAACAAAGTGGGAACCATTGCACCCTGCCCCCAGGCATGAAGCCAGAGAGTGAGCTGTGTGGAGAGGGTGACCTAAAAGTAGCTGTGGACTTCCATGAGGGACACTGCCAAAGCGCAATGACCCCTGTTAAAGAAAAACACACAGGCTCCAAACGGCATCAGTCGTGCTAAAAGCCCATGGTACCCAACCTAGATTTAATACCCAATCTAATTGAAGTTTCAACCTCTCCCAGAAACAAAATCTTACAACCAGTATGGAATTTTCTGATCAAGCACCAGTAAGGTAATCTATCACCTGGGCCCTCTCCATCCATAAAAAGAAGAGGTAATCTGCATGATAAAACTCCTTCCCATTCTCTTATTTGTCTCTACTCCCAAATAATCCTTTCCTTGAATTTGTTAATAGCTCCCTTGCCCCACCCTTACTCCTACAAAAATCTTCCCATTTTGTACAATCCCTGGCACACTCTTCTAGTTGCTAGATGGGATGCTGCCCAATTTATGAATGGCTCAGTAAAGCCAATTAGATCTTCAAATTTACTCGGTTGAATTTTGTTTTTTTAACACCCCTCAGGAATAATACCCTGGCTTCACTCTCCATCCCAGCAAAACCCAAATGAAAGCCCTGGGAAAGGGAGCCTGACACAGTCTATCCAGGTAGGCCTCCAGAGCCCAGAGCGGAGACTTACAAATCACATGATAATCTACACCTTGGGTAGGAAGTGAGTTAAAAAAGAGGCTTGAGACAGAGCCTCCAGTGCTTGAGACACTGAAAGCTGGGATGAAGGAGGATGATGAAGTTGGAACAGGAGAGAGAGGAGTGGCTAGAGGGAGTAGAAATACCGAGAATATCTTAGAAGCCCAGTTAAGGCCAAGACTCCATTATTAGTTTTTACAGGAATAATTACCCACACACAGAGCCACAATTTTCTTGCTTTTATCTATTTTATCTGCTAGAGCCCAGAACAGGGAAAATGGAACTGCCTTTTGAATCGTCTTGACCACAACCAACCCCATCTAAGACAAGAATCTCCACTATCTCACAAGTGCAAGTACCTTTGGTGACCCACAAATAAGCCTCCCCGAAGGAACCCCCAGTAGTGTTACCAGGTGCCTGTGAGCACAGGTGCTAGATGGACGCAGACTGCCTGGGTCTGAATTCTGGCTAGCTGCAGGACCTTGGGCAAATAACTTTTCAGCTTACCCATCTGGAAAATGGTAATAGTTGTGAGGTAACTCAGGTATTTCAAGTGTAGTGCCTGGGACTAGGAATTGCTCAAAAGTGCTAGCTATCTATTTTAATTTCGGCAATGCCTGGAATATAGCAGATGCTCCATAAATACTTTTTAAAGTGAATAAATTATTCTAGTTAAATAAATTGTTAAATTAAAAGACAGGCCCTGCTTACCTAAGCAGTAATTATAAGAGATTTTTCTAAAAAAAAAATAAAAATAAAAACCCTTAGGGTTTTAAAAGTTCCATTACAGTAATAAAACAAAGATATTGACTTTAAACTAATAGCAATCTAAGTGTTATATAAATTGAATACTCCACTTGTTGGATTTCAGAGAGGGAAGGAAGTGCATAGATTGGTATCTAGACACTCAGAGCACTGACAGGAAACTGACGCTTAGGGATGTCAAAGAGTCAATGTTGTTCCGGAAGGTTCCCCAGCAGGGATGGAGCATAGCTGGGCATGTGGACAAGGATTAGGCAGGGCAGGTGAGCTTCAGTGAGCAAGGAAAGGTCATTTAACCCAGAGTACAAGGTACCGAAACAGAAAATACTATGTTTGCTTTAGTTTGTTTTTAATTGTTATTCTTAAACTGAGGTCCTTTTGGATTAAAAAAGGAACACATTACTGTGGTTATGTAAGAGAATATCCTTATTCTTAGGCTATAATATGAAGTATTTAGAAGGTGAAGGAGTCATGATGTTTGCAAATTACCCTTAAATGAATGATCAAAAGATAGGAATATGTACATACATAGTGAGAGATTGATAAGGCAAATATGGCAAAATATGAATAGTTGGTGAATTAGATAAAGGATGTATAGACATTCATTGCACTTTATTTTTTATTTGAAAATTTTTTCAAAATAAAGAGTAGGAAAAAAAGGTAATACATGCTTATTATAGCACAACTGTCAAAAATAGAAATGTGGAAAGAAGAAAAATACCCACGATTCCACTAACTAAAGATAGTCAATGTTGTCATTTTGGTGTATTTTTTTTTCAGTCTTTTTTAGGCATTTTAAAATCATGTTTGAGATATCTACAGAGAGTGCCAAAAAATGTGTATACACATTTTAAGAAAGGAAAAATATATTAAAATTATAATACTCAATATATACCAATAACAAAAGATGAATACAAGTCACGTTTGACTTCTGCAATTACAAGAGGTGCTCAAACTGGTTACCATCAGTGTAATTTTAATACAGTTTTTTTCCTTTTTTAAAATATGTATACATTTTTTTGGCACCCTCTGTATATATATATATATATATATATATACACATACAGTTTAAATAAGGCATGTTTGAATAACACATTGTTTCAATTTAGATGAGTAGGCAGGAAACAAATGATTTTAAGCTTTCAGATGTTTTTAAAATAACCTAAAACTGGATATTCTAGTGCATCATTTAACCACATACAAGCCATTTTCTAATGTAGCACCTGAGGCAGTATGGTGTAGTGGTCAGAGCACAGGTATGGTGGTCAGACATTTACTAGCTCTGTGACCTCAAGGAAGTTTCTTAGCTTTCTGATTCTGTTTCCTCTTTTGTAAAGTGGGAATACTCAGGGTTGATGGGGGGTGAAATGAGTTATGTATGTAAAGCCCTTAGAAAAGTGACAGGCACATAGTAAGTACTTACGTAGTGTATATTCATTATCACCACCATCATCACCACCGCCATTATTAGCAAGAGGAACCAGATGGTCAGGTTGACTCAGTGCTTTTGTTTTTGATTCTTAAACCAAGGAGACCAAGGTCCTCAAGCATTCACAATTCTTAGAAGTCACCTCCAGATGGTGGGTAATCCGTATCTCAAAGGCACAGAACCAGTTGATTTCTCTGGCTGCTGGTGCCATCACCCCAAAGGCAGCAGTGACAAGAGTGCACATCCTTTTTTTCTCCCTCTCTCCCCACCCTCCTTACCAAGTCTTCCCGATCACTTATCATGTGTCAGCTGTAAATTATCCCTGAAACTGTCTCAGCCTCAGATATCATCAGCTGACATGACTTCACAGAACCTTGAGTATCATTTTCTGTTCTGCTTAGAATAGAGATATTTCACCCCAGCACTGGTGGGGTAGCATTTTCTCAAGTTAGCCTAAAAGAGCTTGTCTTTGGCTACAGAGAGTGCTTCTGTCTTCATTTTTGTTTTGTTTTCAAACCTCCCGCATTGAAGTTTGCAGAAGAATAAGACAAGATGAAAGTTAATCGTGTATATCGTGGGAAACCTGGTTAAACATTAGAAATGCTCAAAGATACCACAATCTGCCCAGAGAATATTCTGGCAGAGGGTACCAAGAGCTATGAAACTTTGCAAACCTTTGACCTACACATACCAGTTTTGGAAATATATCCCAAGGAAATAACCCAAAAGGGGAAAAAATGTAATTTGTACAAAGATGTTCATGTGCTGCTATTTATAGGAGTGAAAAGTTGGAAATAAGCCAAATGCCAAATAAGGGAATGACTCGACAAATTATGGTATAGTGACCTAAGGAAACACCAGCAAACTATTTCAAATGACAGGAATGTAGCCTCTGCTGGCTCTAGGGAATGTGTAGATTAAATTATTTTAAGTGACAAAACATACCAAATGGCAAGTTGACAACTATGCAAAATGTGTGTTGCGTAAAGAAGTTTGGAGGTGAATTTTGAGGAAAGGAAAATGTAGTTTAGAGTTGAGTTTGATCCCTCTTCAGTCAAGTGGCTTGTGAATCACAGTATCTATTGTATTCCCCGCAGTACTCCCCGGTCAGACCATTTTGAGCCAAAAAAAGCTATTTGAGCATATAGACAGTTATAATACAAATCAACCAGTGGGTTTTGTTTTGCAGCAAAAAGTCTTCATTGTTATGTGCCAAGGCAGGGGGAAATGCGAACTCTAGCATCAGAACTCTTTGTTCTAGAATCTAGAGATACCAAGGAAGGCCTGGAGAGCTGCAGAAAAGTCATGCTGGGTATTACAACCTGTTTGGAATTGGTCCCCTGGCAGAGCAATGGTCTGACCTTGATAAGGGTTCAACAATAACCAGCCCAGTGGCAGGGACCTATTTTTTAAATGGGCAGAGAGAAGGAAATTAGATTTCACAGGCCATAATATATTTACAAAAAAAACAACACTGGCTCTTCAACTAGCATTACAGAGTCAGGCCTACAGCAGACTTCTCCTTTTTTAAAAAACAAGAAACAAAAGAGTTCAGAATAGAAAACTGGACAGTCATATTGAGGAAGTAAGAGGACATGAAATCAAAGAGGTGTAAAAAATAAGAAAAAGATGGATAGATATTTGTGGCAAGTTCAGGGTATATAGAATATTTTAAAAACAATATATCTTGGGTATGGATTAATACTTAACAACTAGAAAGCAAGGAAACATCTTCATTGGAATAAAGGATTATTAAAGTTTACACATCATTTAAAATAAATTTTCTAGTGAGTTCTGGCCTTAACACCACCATCAGAATGTTCTTTGGCCTGGGATTGATTTTTTTCCTTTCTCAACCTTAACTAGGGCAGTAAGACACAATCAAATTAGGGTTTTATTTCATCAGCAAGTAACAGAGATTAAAACAGGAGTTTGTATTAACAATATTGGACACTGTGTCTGGTAGCAATGAGACATCAAGGAAACACCTCATCTCTTAGGCCCCTCCGAAGAAGTCAAGTCCAAGTTCAGTGAGATTAAGCACTGGTGTTATGCAGCATGTCTTAACTACCGTCTTTTTTTATCTAAGGATGTGTTTTGTTTGACTCATTCCTCTCCCTGGTGATATAACAACAAATGTTAAGTACACCGAGAGCCTTTTGGGGTGAAGGGCAGCTTGTCCACCAAACTCTTAAATAGGTGGCTCCCTGCCAGACCCTGCCTCTCTTACCCTAACTCCTTATCTAAAACTCTCAATTCCTCTGCATGTTTTACCCTGTGTTTAATAAGGTCCACCTGTGTGGATACCTGGTAACACATTCAGCTTCAGGGTCTCTACAAAGGGCCTGGAGGCAAGAGTGGTTTTACTTATGTTACCCCGGATGACTCCCACTCCAATTACTCTAACAAGTTGAGCTTGTTGGAGAGGAAGATTTTAGAATTTAGAGCAATAACTCTCCCTCTTCAGACAGAACGGGAAGAGGGGCTGCTTCGCACACTACAATGATCCATTTGCACGGCAGACGCTGAGTGGAGAAACACTCACTGGAGGAAAATTCTTTCAGGTTCACTGTGACTCTCCTCTTTGGCTTGTTACAGGGTTTCTCAATCCTGACACTATTAACATTTGGGGCAGGATAACTCTTTGTTGTGGGGGTTGTACATTCTAGGATGTTAAGCAGCCTGCCTCATCTCTACCTCCTACATACCGTATTTCCCCCCAAATAAGACCGGGTCTTGTATGCATTTTTGCTCCAAAAGACACATTACGGCTTATTTCCAGGGGATGTCTTAATTTTTCATGTACAACCATCTACATTTATTCAAATATAGTCATGTCATCTTCTTCTGGAACATCATCATAACGTACTAAATGCTGACCATCTGGCTGACGATCTTAACTGGGACTTATTTTGGGGGTAGGTCTTATTTTCCGGGAAACACGATACCAGTAGCACCCCTGTTGTGCAGGGGACCCTGCTCGCTGCGCCATTTGTCCTGCAGGGTCTCCACTCCCGCTCCCCACATAAGAACGCAGGACATGGTGAGGCCAAAAAGGAACACCCACGGAGCCATAAGTAGGGGAGTCATCACTATATTCTCACCGGCGGCATCCGGCTCTCTGCAATCCGCTCTTGCTAGCCCCCATCTTCTCTGCTAGCGTAGCCACAGCCGTTATATTAGTGGCCAATGGCTTACGAGTTACAGCTGACGGCCAACTAGCCACAGCTGCTGGCCATCTGATCACAGTTGATGGCCATTTACTACCCGAGCCAGCACCTTTCTATTGTGAGGCCAAGAGCCTGGAAACTGTTTTTTGGGGCTTTCTCCCCACAACCCCTTTCCATTATAACAACCAAAAATGTCTCCAGACATTGCCAAATGTCACCTGAAAGGCAAAATTGCCCTCAGTTGAGAACCATTGTTTTGCTAGATATTTGTGTGGAAATAATGGTATTTGGGCAACAGCATGAGATTCTCCTTTATCTATGAGAAGAACGGAATATTCCAACTTCATCTTCTCTGCCCTGGGCTTCCCAGAAGGCTCAGCCCAAAATAAAACTTGAGGGAAAACCTGTTTCCACTCCTGACTCTTCCCCTCACCAAGTTCTTTTTCAGCACTTTCTTATTCTTCCTCAGATTCATTTCCCCCAATTAATCATCCTCCAGGATTGAGTATTGTGGGTCTCCCCAAAGAAAACCTGTAACTAATTGGAAATCTTGAACTCTTTCAGGTGAAAGAGTCCTGAGTGGGCAGAATCCTCCCCAGCTCTCTCATTTTTCTTAAAGTGGATTGAGTTCAGCCACCCCCAGTTTGAGGAATTAACTCAGTAGTCTGACTGTCATTATGTCTGGGGTCATTTGACCTTTGGAAGTTCTTAGAAGCATATTGTGTAGTTGTGCAGAGTATGTTCCATAGAAAGTGAAAATGGGGAATAGTTCTGGCAGCCACTGTAACTACTGAGCCTGCTGGCAAAGCTGGAAGAGCCAGCTCAGAGACTGGGGCTGCTGTATCAGCTTTTCCTGAATCAACTCTGATACCTGTCAGGATCCAAGGCCTCACCTAAGGCTCCTGAAGCAAAGTAATTTTTTGGAGGCTTTGGTACAGCATGTCTTCACTGCAGTCTGTAGGCAAAGATGATGCCATTGTCATTCCATTGCAGTCATTGTATGAGGGGGAAAGGGACTGCTAAGGAGAATATTTGCAGCCTAAACACATGACCAAAATAAAGAAATTGATGTATGCCACCTGGGTTATCAAATCAATTAAGTCAAATTACATCTCTCCAAAGGCTCACTTGCATTCATCACTAGGGTGGATCAAGTAGGGATCAGTGGCTTTTCCTAATGGGCTGATGTTGAAGAAGGAGATTAGAATGACAGGTGGAGATGGAGAGAAGAAATTGTGGTGGTGCGCCTGTGGGGACAGAGCCAGGAGCGCAGTTTCCAGGTTCTCAGCCTCACATAGAAAGGTGCTGGCTCAGGTAGTATATGGCCATCAACTGTGATTGGCTGGCCATCAGCTGTGGCTAGTTGGCCGTCAGCTGTAACCAGTGAGCCATTGGCCACTAAAATAACTGCCATGGCTACGCTAGCAGAAAATGAGGGCTAGCAAGAAGATGGTGGCTGAGCTAGCAAGCGCGGATTGCAGAAAGGTGGATGCCGCCAGCGAGAATATAGTAGTATGACTCCCCTACCTATGGCTCCATGGGTGTTCCTTTTTGGCCTCACCATATCCTGCGTTCTTATGTGGGGAGCAAGAGCAGAGACTCTGCATGCCGCCCCGCACGACACATGGCTCAGCGAGCAGGGTCTCCTGTGTGACAGTGCCTCAGCCAAGGAGTCTAAAACCATTCACAGAGGAGGAGAGGGAATTCGTTTTTGTCTCTGGATAAAAACTAATGAAGCTAATAAAAGACTGTATCGCCAATTCTGTGATGGAGCAGCCTTCAAACATTGCAGTTGAATTGAGCTCATCAAAAGGCAATGACTGTGGAATGTGAAGAGCAGAAGAAGAAAGAGAGAAGACAGCATAGAGCAAAGCATTGAAAATTTACTGGCTGGAAAAGTACCCTCCTGCTAAAAAAACCCAAAAAACAAAAAACCAAACAAACAAAAAAAGAAAAAAAGAAAAACCCCATAAAAACATCAAGTTGTTTCCCTGGAAAGACTTACGAAAGCAAAAGAAGAGAGGAGTGCATAACATAATTAGGAACAGGCCACCTTGAACACAGTTATTCTAGCTGTGGTTTTAATTTGGTTAACAAAGCCTGTTTCTGGTTCACATAAGCGGGTTCTACGGTTTACTTATATCTTTTGCTTCTGTTTCAGCAGCTTCCTGTTGACATGGCAGCCCAGGTAAATGCTGGAGACAGACAAAAGGGAGACTGCTCTCTGCTAAGAATCATGAGACCCGGGAACCAGTTGCTTATGTCACTTAGAATAGCTGTTTCATCTCTCTAGGCCTTAATTTCTGAATCTGTGAAATGAAAAAAATTTTTTGAATAGAATTAACAGTGAGTAACTTAAAAAAAAAGCCAATTTAGGAAAAATGAAAATATTTACCGATGTGGTTGTTGGGGGGTGGGAGATGAGGGTAAGGGGAATCAAATATATGGTGATGGAAGGAGAACTGACTCTGGGTGGTGAACACACAGGGGGATTTATAGATGATGTAATACAGAATTGTACACCTGAAATCTATGTAATTTCACTAACAATTGTCACCCCAATAAATTAAAAAAATTACCGACGTTTTTCTTTTTATTAAGTAGCAACACAGCGGCAGCTTTTTAATCTTTCACTCTGAAATTAGACTTTGGGCTTCTGGTCACCCATTACTGGACTAGACAATTGCTAGTTTTCCTTCCAGATTCATTAGATTCTTGGTTCTTTAATGGAAGTGGCTTTTGACTACTTCGTATATTTTTAGTCGATTCTTTCCTTAACCTCATCAGAAGGCTGTTTGGTCAGAGTTTTCCATTCTCAGGAGGCTCTTGAAAAACTCTTGGATGCAAATGATGTTGTCCTGTTTTATTTACACATACAGGCCTTAAAGGAATCTGTCCTAGTTCGGTAATTACTACAGACTGTACAAATCAATAAATGTTAATAATTCAGCAGCTAAAGTAATGGTTTTCAGAAAACAAGTCAGCAAATTTTGACAGGTTACAAGTAACTAGTCAATTGATTAGGGCTGGAACTTTAAGTATCCAGACATGTCTTCAATTGAAAAGCTCTTGGAACAAATATTGGAACAATAAAGCCATTGCCAACAAAAGTAGGAGAAGCCCACTGACATTTCATCATGTAAAATCTGATCACCTGATCAATCTTGCTTTAAAACTCTTAAGGCAAAGAATTAGACAAAGTTATAGTACAGGGTATGATCCTAGGAAATCAAGAGATGGCAAAACCGAAAACACTGTAAAACTTCTTTACTAAGCCTTTGGGAAAACAATCGGGCAGTTCCTTAAAAGGTTAAACAGAGTAACCAGATGACCCAGCAATTCAACCTCTAGGTACATACCCAAGAGAAATGAAATCATCGTTCCACACAGAAACTTGTACACAAATATTTATAGCAGTATTACTCATAATAGCTAAAAACTGGAAACAACCTAAATATCCATCAACTAATGAACGGTTAAACAAAACTTAGTATATCCATACAATGGAATATTGTTTGGCCATAAAAAGAAATGAAGTATTAATACATGTTACAATACAGATTATCCTTGAAAATATCATGCTAAATGAAAGAAGCCAGACACAAAAAGTCACATGTTGTATGATTCCATTCATATGAAATGTTTAGAATAGACAAATCTATGAGACAGAAAGTAGGTTAGTGGTTGCCTAGGGCTGGGTGGGTTAGGGTGAAATGGAGGTGACTTCTAATGGGTATGAGGTTTCTTTATGGAGTGACAAAAAATGTTCCAAAATTGATTTGTGGTGATGTTTGTAAAATTCTCTGAATATTCTAAAAACCATTGAATTGTACAACTTAAATGGATGAATTGTATGGTGTGTGAATTATATCTCAATAAATTTGTTATAAAAAATTTTAAAGCTATAAAAATTCATTAAAGCACAAAAACAACAACAAAAAAAAACCTTAAACCTTTGGTCTCTATGTGGTACAGCAGCATTGGCTTAGACAGAGGAAGTTACATTTTCTTAACGGGTCTGTTCCCCTAGGGCAATAATACAGTTGTATAGTGTGTGTGTGTGTGTGTGTGTGTGTGTGTGTGTGTGTGATCCCCAAGCCTACCACCTCAAAACTGATAGACTGCTAGCACAATTTATCAGATTACGCTATAACATGCTATGGACGCTGGTTTAAAACAGTCATTGGTCACTCAAACTTACTTCCATCCTGAGGATTCACAGGTTGTTTCCAAAGCAAACCTACTTATGTAACTTGGGGAGATCAATGATCACAAATGCTAATACGTTGTCTATATTACAGAAACTTCTAATTACAGATTGATCATGGGCTGAAACTCTTTGTGCTCCGCTTTACCCATCACAAATTCTAAGCCTGTAGGGCTGTCCATTTCTAGACTTTGCCCGTTCCAATAAAAGGTAGCAGTCCTGTATTTCTGGAGTCTATGATCTAAACAATCTTCCACAGTGTTTCTTTATTTTTTACCCCTGTATGTGGATCTATACCAAAAGTTCTTTGTGGTAATTCTATCTTCTCACTTTATCTCGATTGTAGAAACAGTAACTTACCTTAATGTCTGACCCAGATCGTCTGACCTGACTCTTTTTTTGTTTTTTACTAACAGCTTTGTTTATTATTTAGTTGATTATTCCATTTTTTATAATTGTACAATAATTCTCTTTTAGACAATACTGCTATACCTGACGTTGGTCACATTATCTTCTTCCTTCTGTAGTAGTCAAGTGTTGTTTTTTTACACTCAGTTTTTTAATAGATCATGTGAATATCAAGAAGTGTGTTTAACTAAAAAAAAATAAAGAGACCAAACTCCATGGAACATGATTGCACATTCAGGGAAAGCTTTAATGCTATTCCAGTGCTTCATATCCATTCAGGAGGGAACAGCCGTGGTCTCCTGGGAGCCCCAGAGCTGGGATGGTGTTGGTGGATGTAAGCAACTCCCTTAAGACCTGTTTGGCAGCTTGGACACTTGAAGTTGAATACTGGCCCAGCACCATCACCCTTTCTAGTGAGGTGACGTGTCTTCTTAGGGTACAAACCCTCCAGTTAAATCCTCAGGGAATCCTAAGACTTCTCCTGCCCCATTCATATTGGCCTTACTTTTAACTTAAAAGTAGATGGGACCCTGAGCATGACTCTTACTCTCTGTCTTGAAAGAAAGGAAACGAAAAGCAAAGTTGTTTTAGACACTTTGTATACAAATATTCATAGCAGTATTCATAGCAGCTGTTAAACTAACATGGTTGTGCTGTTCTAATAGTTACTTTATGAAATTACCTTTGAAATAAGGTATCTTCATACTTAGAAATGAATACTAGCTCACTGGGAGGATTACTCTACATTTTATAATGTCCTTTGGCCACAAGAAATCAAATTTTCCATGGTCTGAATTAAGAGTCATATCTGGTATCTGAAGGATGATTTGATATAGCTGCCAGTCTTAGTGGTATCCGTGGGGTATGGGAGTGAGGGGGTAGAGGGTGGAGCATGGAGTGTGGAGTCAGACTGCCTGGTTCTTGAAGTGGCTCCACCATTCTAGGCAAGATACTTAACTCCTCTGATCCTATTCGTATGTAATATGAGCGTACAGCACACATCTCACAGAGATATAGGGAGAATTAAGTGAGTTAATTGTATAAAAAAATTCATAGAACAGAGCCTGGCATATAGTAAGCACTCACTTTTATCTGTTACTATGAGTCCTTATCAACCTTATCAGCTACTGTGGGCAGGGACACCATTCACCAGAATCCCATTTCCAGGAACCTGGACTTGGTCCCTGAAAGCAATGAAATCATCAAGGATGGAGGCCATGCCTAAGCTGTGGGGTTCAATTCAGAGAGAATAAGACCATTTCCCTTCTCTCTTTGTGAGACCATTAGAGGCTCTTAGGGGCCTTGTTCCCCTCTTGAAGAAACTGATTCCAAAAGGGGCACTCAACTTTCCCCCAAAAAATACATTCCAAAGTTCTGAAGGGTGAGCAGATCTCACCCTCAGTAGTTCCAGGATTATGCTAATAACTAAGGCCTTTGGAGGTAGGACCCTACACCCAGAATGAAATAAATCATTTAGTAGAGAAACTTGCAATAGCTCCCTTGAGCATTCATTGGTGCTATGACTTGTCCTGTTGAGACTTTCTTTAACTATAACCCCAAACCTTGTTGACACTGGGTTATGGATTTGAGAGTCTGCCCAGTCTTGTTCTGCTGCTATGACTTACATTCCCAGATTGCTTAGTTTGGTAATGACCCTGCCTGTCTGTCCTCAAGTTGTGGTTTGATCCCACAGAGCAGCTCATGCTCACCTGCGGTCTGGTAACTAATGTTCAATCTTGGCTAATAATATTGTACCTATGTTGATGTGCTCAATTCTATCTGTGTCCCATAAACACTTTATAAGTCTCCCCACTCTACTGGACTCCTGACCAACCCAAGATAAAGTGCCTTCCTTCTACAAAGGGAAAACATAGGTACACAGAAACTAAATGATTTGTTTAGGGAAATAGAGAAAGAGCTAGACATTTAGTTGAACCAGAATTAGAACCTTCAGATCCCATTGCGTCTAAAATATAGTAATCAACATGACTTCATTCTTAAATAAAATGTTTTAATAAAATACTGCACACATATATTTTTCTCTTCAAAGATGTTATGACCAGGATGGTTGGTGTGAATGATAATATATGGTGAACTGTATAATTAGTAGCAAAACAAAGACTCTCAAATAAATAGGCTTCAGCATATTTTTTTAAGGACATATTCTGCAAATCCACTGAGACTAGAGAACAGGCAAGGAGGCTTTCCCTCCAAGAATGTGCTCCTGGTTGACTTGGGCTAGGGAGAGAAGTCATGGTTACCCTCCAAGCATCAAAAGTAACATTGGAGTGACCTTCTGGAGAGCGGAATCCTTGCTTCCTCTCCTTTCCTTCCTCTTGCCTTTTTGCCCAAGATTTCAGATCTTAACTAAAACATACAAAAGCACCACCACAGCATTGCCTTCAGGCATCTCAGTACCCAACAGGGTGGGCATGGAGCCAGTGGAAAATTCTGGGGAAAGCAGAGCTGGGCTAATAAAGAGGAAAATCTAGTGCGATAGAGGAGAAGCTGACTATGCCTGAATATTCTGACTTTAGCACAAATCTAGGTCACTGCAGCCCTTCTGAAATCCTAGTAAATAAAATGACTATAGGTATATAGTAGAAAAATACAAGAAGCAGAATTATCCCCACTTATTACCTATCAGTTACCTAAAGATTTTAATAAAAGCCATTTAGGTATTACTTAACATAATTTTCATGATATGCAAGATACTAAAAAATCCTCCTTAATCCATCCTTCTTTCCCTATCAAATCCACTTCTCCTTTCTCCTTTGCTGAGTAAGTATAAGCATAGGCAGAAAATTCTCAGGTCAATCCCCAGCCTGGGAATGTGCACTGACCCTACTTGGGAGTCTGGCTTTTGTATCTGACAGAAGAACAAATAAGTCTTCAGGGAAAAAATCCAGAACTGCCCAACTTCTAACAGACAAGTTTTTTTCAAATAGCCTTATTAGCTTTTCGCAAAAACATCACACAGTACAATTAGAATTGCAAAGGAGGAAGGAGGGTCACCTGAGCTGACTCTGGTAGTTCTGGCCTCAAAGTGGGCTGGCAGATGTCGCTAGTTGCACTCGCTAGTTGCCCTCGTCATCATAGTTATTGACTTTAAATACTGAAGACTCCACATGTCTTACAAAGACTTCTTGTCTGGCTGGCCCAGGACCCGGGCAAGGCAGTAGGGGATGACACTAACAGATGCCAGGGGCACTGCTGCACTCTTGCAGAAGGACAGAACATAGAAGATCAGCTCGATTTGGGACGGGGGTTTCAAAGAGTCAAAGAGGTGCAGGAGGACGAGGGAGGCCACGATGCAGCTGAGGCGGA